>NW_027142577.1:392500-394778 GCF_026170545.1 Melanerpes formicivorus | reverse complement strand
TTGAGACAGACATCAGCAAATTTGCAGATGACACCAAGCTGGGAGCAGATGTTGGTCAGTTAGAGGGCAGAAGGGCTCTGCAGAGGGACCTCAACAGGCTGGACAGATGGGCAGAGTCCAAGGGCAGGAGATTGAACACATCCAAGTGCCAGGTGCTGCACTTTGGCCACAGCAACCCCAGGCAGAGCTACAGGCTGGGGTCAGAGTGGCTGAGAGCAGCCAGGCAGAGAGGGACCTGGGGGTGCTGGTTGATGGTAGGCTGAACATGAGCCTGCAGTGTGCCCAGGCAGCCAGGAGGGCCAAGGCATCCTGGCCTGCATCAGGAAGAGTGTGGCCAGCAGGAGCAGGGAGGTCATTGTGCCCCTGGACACTGCACTGGTTAGGCCACACCTTGAGTCCTGTGTCCAGTTCTGGGCCCCTCAGTTTAAGAAGGACATTGAGAGACTTGAAGGTGTCCAGAGAAGGGCAAGGAAGCTGGGGAGGGGTTTGGAACAGAAGCCCTATGAGGAGAGGCTGAGGGAGCTGGGGTTGCTTAGCCTGGAGAGGAGGAGGCTCAGGGGAGACCTTATTGCTCTCTCCAACTCCCTGAAGGGAGGTTGTAGCCAGGTGGGGGTTGGTCTCTTCTCCCAGGCAAGCAGCACCAGAACAAGAGGACACAGTATCAAGCTGCACCAGGGGAGGTTTAGGCTGGAGGTTAGGAGGAAGTTCTACACAGAGAGAGTGATTGCCCATTGGAATGGGCTGCCCAGGGAGGTGGTGGGGTCACCATCACTGGAGGTGTTCAGGAGGAGACTTGATGGGGTGCTTGGTGACATGGGTTAGTTGATTAGGTGGTGTTGGATGATAGGTTGGACTTGATGATCTCGAAGGTCTCTTCCAACCTGGTCTATTCTATTCTATTCTATTCTATTCTATTCTATTCTATTCTATTCTATTCTATTCTATTCTATTCTATTCTATTCTATTCTATCCCATCCCATCCCATCCTATCCCACCCCACCCCACCCTACTCCACCCTACTCCACCCTACCCGACCCCACTCCACCCTACCCTACCCTACCCTACCCTACCCTACCCTACCCTACCCTACCCTATCCTATCCTGCTTGACTACTTTTGACCATTACTCCTACTCTTGATTATTACTGCTGGCATGCAGCCTACAAACTGTTTCTACCTAGAAACACAGCTCAGACAGCACAGGTTCCCAGGCTGCATTGGGTTGGAAGGGACCCTTCTCAAACATCATCTTGCCCAGCCTCCCTGCAGAGGGCAGGCATAAGCACCTCTAAGGGTAGGGAGAAGCTTTGCTCATCTAGAATTTTCTGGCTGTTGGCAAAAGCCACACACTGGCCCTTGGCTGAACACTAAGTCATGCTCCAGGTCACTCCCCTTTGGGCAGCAGCAGCAGTTTTTTGTGCTAAGGCAGGAGTATGACTCATGGCTGTGTTCATCTCTCCGTGCCTCTTTCCTCTGGGTCTCTGAGAAACTAGATAAGCTCTGGCATTAGGATCTTAGCTCCCACGAGGGGAAAGTGAATTTCTTCAGACAAATGTTACAGGCACTGAGAAGTTTGAATTACTATGGGAGAGGAGAATTCAGCCAACAGCTATTTGAAAGTGGAGGTGGGAGGCAAGAGGATTGTTTTCCTGTCACCAGGGACAAAAGAAAGTGCAGGACCAAAAGACTTAGAAGTGAAGCAAAACACTCCCAAAGACTACAACCTTGTTGTAGGCTAAAGGCTAACCAGGACAGACCTAACCTAAGCCCTTTTTCTTTGCATGTAATGTCCTATTCCTAAGGAAAAGTACAGCTGCATTGTTCCTCCATGCTTTGGTTTTATTGCTTCTTTCCTCTGTGTTCTCTGTAAGATAAAGGGAAACCAAGAGCTCTGCTGAAACAGCAACTCCTGAAGTATTTCTTTCTCTCTGCTATCAATAACCCAGATGTTATAATGAGGATGGAAACACACTCACTAGGTCTGCTGGGGTGATCCATGGCTTGATCTCCACCTGTTGGTTTTATGATTGCTGCATTAACAAACGAGCAAACAAAGCCATCCACTTTAAAACCCAAGTGGTTCTGTAGAGGAGTATTGTGTTCAGTTTGGGGCACCTCAATACAGGAGAGATGTGGAGGTGCTGGAGATAGTGCAGAGGAGAGCAACAAAGCTGGGGAAGGGCCAGGAGAATAAATCTGATGAAGAGCAACTGAGGGAGCTGGGGCTGGGTGGTGTGAAAGAGAGGAGGCTGAGGAGAGGCCTTCGTTTAACACCAGAG
>NW_027142577.1:262500-390000 GCF_026170545.1 Melanerpes formicivorus | reverse complement strand
ACACCCTGCCTGAACCAGTGAGCAGGTGCTGGGTAGGGTGCTTTGCACCCAGGGGAGTGCCCATGCAGTGGCTGTAGTGGCTTTTGTCCTTTGGAAGTGACCTGTAACCTACAGATGGGGAAATTGAGGCAGGGGGGTGGTGTGGGGGATCTGTCTCCAAGTGGGACTGGTCCACCCTCCACTTTCCCCTTGCCCTAGGCTTCCCCAGGAAGTAAATGTGCAGACCATCAGTGCTGAGGTAATGTGGAACCTCTTTGTTCAGGATATGCAATGGAGGGTGAGTGCTCCTGTGACACCCCAAGCCAGGCTGGAGAACCAGGCAGGAGCCATACTCTACTCTGCCCTGCCCTCACCTCACCTGTTCCCTGGCCAAACCCATTTCACCCCCTCACTAACACAACACCTGGCATAAATCCCACCCAAGAAGCTTTTCAATCTTCACCCCATTTCCCTGGCATCCCAGGAGCTGCCCTTGAAGCAGCTTCCCTGCAGGGCTGGGGCTCAAGGCAAAGCCTGGGCACACTCCCCTCGTGCAGAGCAGGACAAGCACTGCCTGTGCAAGAACACAGACTCCATGCAGCTGCACTCCAAGGTGCAGTGACTCTACAACGAGTACGGCACCGAGCTGCCTGCCTGCAGGAGACGAGGGCCCGAGCACCCTGCGGGAGTGCAGCCCTCAGGGGGTGGGGGGCAGTGCTTGTGCCCCAGGGGCTGGCTGGGGCTGGGCCTCTCTTCCAGATGGTTCAAGCCCTTTGTCTTCCAGTGGCTGGATGAGAATGAAGAGGTGTCCTGGGATATCCTGCATGGAGCACTGGAGCAGGACAAGGAGAATGGGGTATGCACAGGACTGCTGGTACAGGACCTGCTGCTGGGGGCTGGGCAGGGGGCTTGTCCCCAACAGGGCTAAAATCCTCCAGTTCCAGCTCGGTGGTGGATGTCTTCTCCCAGCTTAACCAGAGCTCGAGATCATCAAGAAGCTTGAGTGCTCTGCCCCCCTGATTGTTGGGTATCACATAAGAAAGTTTGCCAAGGTGAGCAGCTACCAGGGTGGGGCCATTGGGCCAGCATCACTCTTGGCACTCTTGACTCAGCTCTGGCCCAGGGCTCCTGCACTCTCTGTCACTTCCTGTCCAGCTGCAGGCAATGACATAGGGCACAGACTGCACCACCTCTAGCATGTTCAAGCAAGCATGCCACAGCACCTGTGGCTCTCCCAGCTTTGATAGCAGAGGAGATTAGCTCAATAATGAGATAATTGGTCAATGAATCTAGATAAGTTACATGCTGGTGGCTCGTTGCATTGTGGGAGATTTGTGCAGCCTTGCTGGCTGATGCTCAGAGCTGTGAGGGTGATGGAGCTGCTTACTGAGACCAAGCGTGCTGGGTCTGGCTTCCAGAGGCTGTGCTTCTGGCACATCTATAGGGCCAGAGGGTCTAGGAGCCCCAGCTCTTACCCAGGTTGTTTCCCTGCTGTGGGACTCAAGGTCTTCTCTCTCTGCTTTGCTGCTGTCTGGGTGTCTTTGCTGCTGCCATCCTGTGGCTGCAGACCAGCAATGTGCTGCTCCACTACGCTGAGATCATCTCCAAGGATTTTGCCTCGTACTGTGTCTGCATCCTGCCTACTCTCCTTCTCCAAGGAGAAAGTGGTGATGGTGTCTTCCTTCTGCTTGCCACCTGTCTGGTTCTGCCAGGCAGAATTGTTCCCACATGGTGACCCAGCCCCTCACCTCAGCTCCAAGGCTGGCTCCTGTGATGAAGGTTCTGCCCTCATCTCTGCCCCGTGGCAGTTGCTGAAATGCTGCAGGCAGGGCTCTCTGCCATGACTGTTCTCATGTCCAGGAGTACATGCTGGGAGGGAGCTGGGGCAGCAGAGAGCTGTTCCAGCTACTTTTGTTGGTGCTGGCTCCACTTTCCATCCTTTCCCCTCAGCCCTGCGTTCTGATGAACAACATCCAGCAGCTCCCTGTCCAGCTCGAGAAGATGTTTGAAGCCATGAGTGGGAAGGAGGTGCATATTAGGTGTCCAGGAGGGAGCCATGTGGGGGAGCTGAACCAGTGTCCTCTACCCAGAGGAAGTCCCTTCCCTGGCTCCACAGCACTGGGTGCAGACCCCAGTTCCTCACCCCTGTATGGGACCATGCTATCCCATTCCATAGCACCCTGCTCTTCCACCATGTCAGATGATGGACGGGCTTCACCCTGCCCAGGGATGCATTTGGCATGCAGAAAGTCCCCCGGGGCTGGACCAGGAACCCTGATGGCTTCTCCAATCTGTCCCTCCTCCAGCTGGAGCCAGAAGCCAGAGACAGCCTCTAGGAACTGCAGGTGAAACTCAACCATGTCCTGGAGGAGCTGAGCAGAATCTTTGCCAGCAGGTACACCTGGCTGAGAGGAGGTGGGTTTGGGGGTCAAGGAACTGCAGCTGGGGCCTGGCTGGGGCCTCTGCTTGGCCAAGCAGGTCCTGGGCATGGCTGTGGGAGATGCTGAGCTGACTGAGCACTGTGCTCCCCGGTTTCCAGCCACGCCTGGAGGAGTGCTGAAGCAGCTGGGTGACATCCTGGGCCAGCTGAAGGAAGGGCACTGGCAGTGTCCCTGCCAGCACCTGCAGCAGTGCTGCACAGCATGCTGACAGTGTCCTGCAGCCCACCATGGGCCTCCTGGGCAGCAAGGGAGTGTGGGGCCAAGAGGAACACAGACATCTCTCAGCGCCCCTGACCCCCCCGGGAGTGTGGGGGACCTGCAGGCTCTGTAGTTCCTTTGAGCAGTTTGACAGAGTCAGGTTGCTGCTGAAACAAAGCAGACCTTTAGCTGCCAGGGGCAATGCTGCCTGAGCAGGGGCTCTGGGAGCCACTCTGGGCTATGCATCCTGCAGTGCTCTTCCCTCTCTGAGGTGAGTGAAAAGCAAGACTGCTTTGTAGGGTGAGTTGTGTTTGAAACAGCATAGAAGGGCTGAGGTTGGAAGGGGCCTCAGAGATCAACCTTCCCAGCCTGGGCAGGGACAGCTCTCAACTGGACTCAGCTGCTGGAGGCCTCATCCGACCTGGCCTTGGACACCCCCAGGGAAGAGGCAGCCACAGCCTCCCTGGGAAGCCTGGGAGCAGCCTGCAGCCTCAGGGTGCCGGTGGGTGAGGAACTGGACCTGAGCCAGCAAGGGGCACTTGCAGCACAGGAGGCCAGTGGCAGCCTGGGCTCAGCCAGGGCAGCATGGCCAGAGGGGCAGGCAGCTGGTTTGAGTCTCCTGGGGCAGCAGGAGCTGTGTGGGGGCTCCCCGCAGGAGCAGCTTGGCAGCCCTGGCTCCTGGGGGGCTTTCTGGGCCTGCCCTGGGGGAGCTGGAGCAGGGGGGCACAGGCAGCTCCCCTGTAGGCTCTGGGCAGCCCTGTGCCCGCTGGCTGCCATCTGGTCCCAGCGCTGGGCACTCCCCTCTTTGTCCCCGCGGTTGCCAGGGTGCCGCTGGGTGGCCTCAGGCTCTGTCGCTGTGGCAACCAGGCACAGCCCAGCCGCGACTGTGTGGCAGTGGGATCGCTGGTGGATGCTGGTGGATGCTGGTGGATCCCATTGGAGACTGGTGCCGGCCCCGGGCCGAGGTGACGATGGCTGTGTCCCCTCCCCAGCCAAGCCCCGGGAGGGGCTTTGGCTGCCTCAGGAGGGAGGGCTGGGAGCAGGGCTGAGCAGGGAGGGTGGAAGCCTGAGCGCCGCTGTCCCACCCAGCAGTGCTGAGGCCATTGCCGGCACCCAGCTGCTGCTCGGGGCAGGATTTGAGGGAGGAGGCTGCCCCTTAGCCAAGGGGAGGTTCTTGTGCTGGGGGACAGGCCCCTGGAGCTGCAGCACTTGCCATGCTGGGCACCCCCGGAGGAGCTGGAGCCCCTTCTCCCTGCCCCCACAGCTGGACAAACTGCTCCCTGAAACACAAAATCCCTCTGGGTCTTCTTTGTTGCCATGGGATGCTGCTGTGTCTGCCTCCAGGCTGGGACTAAACGTGGAGGGGAGAGAGGCTGCCTGTCTCCCTGCTGCCAGTCTGATCCTCCTTCCCTTGCACCTGGGCTTTGGGATGTTTTTGCCTTCAGTTTTCACCTCTGCTGCCCCATCTGCAAGTGAGGGGGGAGAGGATTTCTCCTCTGCCTAGCAAACGCTGTGCAGGCTGAGGATGAAAGATGCAGCAGCTGCCTAGGTAGCAGAGACTGCAAAGCTCCCCCAGCCCAACTCTCCTTTCCTTGCATTTTAAAACCCTAGGGGATTTCCTGAGAAGCAGCAATTCCTGCATCTCTCTCTTGAAAATCCAGAGGCTGGACTGCTTCAGGAGGCTGCAGGTAACTCAGGACAGGCTGTCCAGCCTTGCCTCTGAACTGAGGGATGGGAAACAACTCCGTGAAGTCCAAGCTTCACCAGCACGGGGTCCCAGGCAGTGCTGCAGCAGGGCAGCCGCTGGTAATGTTCCCTGTCCTGGCAGCCAGCAGTGCCTGTGTGTGCTGGGGAGCCGGCACCAGGCTGAGCCTGCCAAGGTCAGGCTGGAGGCTGCATTCCTGCTGCTGCTTTTGGTCACTTCCCCTTCTGCAGCTGGGTGTCTCTGAGCTGAGTGTTTCTGTTCTTCCAGAGGCTGGGCCCCAGTGTGGGGGTGGGGCAGGCACACTGAGAATTATTTGCCCAAGAAGGTTTGGAGGATTGAGATGAAAGCAGCTTGGTTGGGACTGAGGGTTACCGAGCATTTCAGAGCTCTCAGGGAGGCTCCAGGAAGGCAGCTGCTCAGGATGTGACCATCAACAGCCTCTGCTGGACACTGGGAAGTGCTGCTGCAGGACCTGCAGATGGTTCAGCAAGGGGGAGAGGCTGTTTTCCAGGGCTGCTGGCAGTGCCTCTTGTGCCAGCTTGGCTGTGGATCGCTGGTGCCCCTCAGCAGAGTGGAGCTCACTGTTGATAGCTCTGTGTCGATGGAGAGAGGTGGTGGCCATGCTGCTGAGTGGAAGAAGTTAACCTGGACCTGGTTCACTCAGGGGGACCTGTTAAGCCATGCTACTTGTAGGCTAAGGAGGCTGGAGAGCCTCTGCTGCTGTTAGGATGAAGCCTTAAGTGGCCCTGCTCTCACCCCTGCAGCATTTCTTGCTGAGCTTCTCCCTTGAGTGGTTTCCTGCTTTTCTTTCTGCTGCTGCAGCCTCTGGAGTGCCTGTGGGGAGCCTTGAGTTTGGGTGTCAGGGAGTGAAGAGCAGGGCCCTCATTCTCCATGGAGAAATGCTGGTGGGCACTGTGGTAATTGTGTGTCTGGAAGGAGTCATCTTTGCTGGCTCATTTCTGTCCCTGAAGCCAAGCAGAGCAGCCCTGAGCAACTCTGCTGAGCAGCTCTGCTTCTTGCCCAGGGAATGGAGCCCTGTGCTCCCCGAGTCAGAAACATCAGCAGGGCAGCCCAGGTGCTCTCCCCTGGGGAAGGATGCCCCAGCCTGGAGACACTGTGGAGCCTTTGGCTTTGCTGGGAGTGGGCTTCTGGCTTTTCAAAGGTCTGCTGCTGCTCCTTGCAGGTGAGCTGAGCCATGGCCACTGAGCAGAACCAGCGCTCCAGGAGGCCCTCCAAAATGCCTGAGGGGCTCCAGGGCACAGTGGCAGCACCTGGTCACCTGAAGCCAGCCAGAGAGGCAAAGCAGCCTGGAACTGTAAGTAGCTGCTGTGGTCAAGGAGGAGCCTTGGAACAGGCTGCCCAGAGAGGTTGTGGAGTCTCCTTCTCTGGAGAGATTCCAAACCCACCTAGATGTGATCCTGGGCAAGCTGCTCTGGGTTTCTGCAAGAGGGTTGGACTGGCTGATCCCCAGAGGTGCCTTCCAACCCCCACCCTGCTGGGATAGCCTCCATGGAGCACAGAGCCACCCCTCTGGAGCCAGGGCAATTCTTCCTTCCTCTCCATAACTGTCCCCTTTGCTGACTGCAGCTCACCTGACTGGAGATGCCCTGGTGCTGATGGTCTCTCAAGGAGATGTCTCTGTAGGCTTCTGAGGAGGGCTCTGTGAGGCCAGGACAGAGAGAAAAGTGCTAATGAAGGAGAACTCAGACTTGGAGACACTCCTCTGCACCTCAGTCCTGGCACAGGGCTGCTTTTCTGCTCTCCTCTGCCTCCCCCAGCAGTGCCATCTCCCCAGGGCAGGCTGGGGAGCCTGGGGCAAGGGCAGAGCTGGGGCAGTTCTGAGCACTCTTGCCCTGCTCTCTTCAGAGCTCCCTGGCTCTATCCAGCAGCACTACAGAGGGAACAAATGCCCAGAGAGCAGCAATCCCCAGGAGTGCCCCAGCAAAGCAGGCAGCAGCTCATGGGACAGAGCCCCTTGGTTAGAGCTTGTCCCTTCTGCTCTGGCTCAGGAATGCTCTGATCTGAAACACTGCAGCAGGTCCCTCAGGAGGCTTCCAGGACTGGCCTGGTAGCTGTGACCACAAATTACTCCTCAGTGGCACTCGGACAAGAGGAGCAGAGGGGTTGCTGTGGCTTGTGCTGGTGGTGTGTGTTTCAGCTGACTCCCTCCTCCTTCCTGCAGGAGATGCCTGAGCTCATGGAGCAGAGCCTGGGTGGCACTCAGGAGGGGAGCCTGCCCCAGATCATCCAGAGGGGTGGCAAGGCTGAGGAGAGGAGGCTGCCCTGGCTCAAGCAGAGGCTGGGCAGCATTCAGGAGATGTGGCTGCCCCCAGTCTCCACCCAGAGGGGCAGCAGCCTGGAGGGGAAGCTGCCCCCAATCTGCACCCAGAGGGGCAGCAGCCTGGAGGGGAAGCTGCCCCCAATCCCCACCCAGAGGGGCAGCAGCCTGGAGGGGAAGCTGCCCCCAATCTGCACCCAGAGGGGCAGCAGCCTGGAGGGGAAGCTGCCCCCAATCTGCACCCAGAGGGGCAGCAGCCTGCAGGGGAAGCTGCCCCCAATCCCCACCCAGAGGGGCAGCAGCCTGGAGGGGAAGCTGCCCCCAGTCTCCACCCAGAGGGGCAGCAGCCTGGAGGGGAAGCTGCCCCCAATCCCCACCCAGAGGGGCAGCAGCCTGGAGGGGAAGCTGCCCCCAATCCCCACCCAGAGGGGCAGCAGCCTGGAGGGGAAGCTGCCCCCAATCCCCACCCAGAGGGGCAGCAGCCTGGAGGGGAAGCTGCCCCCTGTTACCAGGAGGGGCAAGCCTGAGGCCAGGACCCTGCCCCTGATTGCCCAGCTTGCAGACTCCAGTGAGGCCTCCTGCCCAAAGGTAAGCTTTTCCTGCCCTTTCCTTGCTGTTTGGGGAGGCATTTGGAGAGGAGCCTGCTCGTGGCAGGCCTGCCTCCAGCTTAGCTCTAACTGGCTGGCCAGGTCCTGTTGTGCTGTGCAGCTGCTGGCAGTGCTGAGTTCCTCCTGCCAGGAGAAAGCTCAGACCTTGCTCCCTGCTGAGCTGTTCAAGTCCTGAGCTGTGCTGCAGAAGCTCTGCTGCAGCTGGGGGGGGTTCCTGGAGCTGAGCCCCTGGCACTCAAGCCCCATGCAGGGGGCAGGCTGGGGCAGGACACAAGGGCAGGAGCTTGCCATTTGCCATCCTCCTGCTGCCACAGGCAGCTGCTGCTTGGGGTGGTCGCTGCCAAGTGCCTGGGGCTGGGACTCCTTCGCTGCTGGCAGCCTTGGCCTTGGGGGGCTGAAGGCCTGCAGGAGTTGCTCAGCACTGAGCACACTCAGCTGCAGTGGTGCTTTGGGGTGGAGCAGCAGGTTGGGGCCCTCCCAGGGGGCTGGCTTTGCAGGCTGCAGGCTCCTGCCAGCTGCAGAGGGGCCTCAGCCCCTGGCTGTGCCTTGTCTGGCTGAGTGTTTGCTGCAGCTGTGCCTCAAGCTGCTTTGCTGCAGAGCTGCTGGCCAGAGCACACAGCCCCGAGGGCAGAGCAGGGAGGGAGGCTGCTGAGCAGCAATTGCCAGCAGCAGACCTGTGACATACTGGTTGTGGGTTGCCCTGGCCAGCCCAGGAGGTTGGGAAGCCCTCAGCTGGGCACACAGAGAACTGGCAGCATGCTGCAGCTGCTGGCTTCAGCCTGGCCATGGCTTGTGTGGAGCAGCAGGAGAGCTGCCTGGGTCTGGTGAGTGGGAGCAGCACAGCTGGGAGAGGGGAGGCAAAGCAGGGAGGAACTTTCTCCTAGCAGTGCCTCTGCTCTGCCAGCATTTGCTGCTTGTGTGCATTGCCAGGCTGCTGCTGCAGTGGAGTTGAACAAAAGCAGCAGCACCAGAGCAGGACCAAAGAGCCACTGAAAGCTCCTGGCAGAAGGAGCTGCCAAGTCCAGTCCCCCTCCAGCTGCCCAGTGCTGCAGAGAAAGGAGCTGAACCTCGCCAGCACTCAGCTCTCCTTGTCCTGCCTTCCCTCCTCTGCTGCTGTTCTCTCCTTAGCAGCTCCCAGGCTTTACACTGGCAAAGCTCTTTGGGGCTGTGTGGGCCTCGGCCTCCCTGCCTCAGAGCAAAGATCATCCCCAGAGTGTTTCCCCTGGAGCCTCCTGTCCATTGCTGGCCCTCAGCTGCTCCATGAGTGCTGCCAGCACTGTCAGGGAGTGCTCTGGTGCTGTGTGACCACAGCAGCACAGGGCTTTGCCCTGTGTTTGGGAGAGGGAACCTGGAGAGACAGCCCAAGAGCTGCTTAGCCTGAGCCTGCTCAGCACAGCCCAGCTCCTCTTGAGCCACCCAGGAGCCAGGTGGGAGAGCTTCTGCTTGCCCAGGCTGAGCTGGGCAGAGGGACTCGCCAGGAGACTGGGCTGGACTGGAGAGCAGTGTAGGGTTGTCACTCAGGAGTCCTGCTGCCAGCAGCTGAACCTCTCCCTGCTCTCTGTGCACCCCCAGCTGCCAGCTGCCCTGCAGCAGAGCTGCTTTGAGCCTCTCCCAGCAGAGGTGGTCTTCCAGAACTACCTCCCCCACCAGGTCTACGAAGCGACGCTGGTTCTGCGCAACAAGGGCAGGGTAAGTGCTGGGGGGTGGGAGGAACCTGCCCTCTCTGGGCATGCTGTCTCTGACACTGCCATGTGCTGCTGGGAGCTAGCCCAGAGGAGCTTGCCTAGAGAGCAGCCTTGCCTCTGAAAGCCCTGGCTTGCTGAGAATGTTGAGGGCTCTGCAGCTGTTCTCTCGTCTCACGCTCTGCCTCAGGTGTGCACCGCATCCTGATGGCTCCTTGGTTACTCTTGCCTTTGGGGAGGGCCTCTCTGCCTCTCACAGCCTGCTTAGCTGCTTCAATCCCCTGACAAAGCTCAGGGGCTGTCTTCTCTGCTTGAGGCTGGAATAAGTCCTAGGGAGTGGCACTGAAACTCCAGGAGAGGTGTTTGGAAAGAGCAGTGGAACAGACTGATGGAGCAGCAGCAAGGGGAGGCCTTTAGGCACGACCTGGGGGTCCTGCTACGCTTCATTCAGCCCTGCTGGGGCTTTCCTGGAGCTCTGCTTTCCCTTTGGAACACCACAGCACATCCAGAGCCATCTCCTCCTGAAGGTCTCCACCTGTGCTTGGAAAGAATTGGTGGTGCTGAGGAGATTCCCCAAAGAAGTGGAGCAGGGAAATGCTGCCAAATGCCAGCAGTTTTGTTCCTGTGGAAAGAGGAAGATTTGAGACCCTTTGAATTTGAGCTGGGGAAACATTTGCTGGAGTGAGGCAGGTGCCCAGAGCAAGCTGGTGAGAAGAGACAGGAGGGAGGAGTGGGGCTGGGTTCAAAGGTGCTCCAGGAGAGAACCCTGTGCACACAGGGGCTTCTCTTGCCATGCAGCAGGCAGTGTGCTGGAGGCAGAGAAGGGTCAGCAAAGGAAGTGTCCTGGAAGCTGCTGCTCTGCAGTGGGGAGCAAGATGTGAAGGGGAGAGGAGAGCAGCTGGGAAGGCAGAAGCAGCCTGCATGAGAGCAGGGGAAGGAGCTCCCCCCCACACACCTCCCTCCTGGGGGAAACAAGGGGACAACAAAAGCTGTGGGGAAAGAGCAAGAGCAGTCCAAGTGTGTCCTGAGAGAAGAGGCTTTGCCAGGGCTGTGGCTGGAAAGAGAAGCCCCTTTGGCAAGGAAGGCTGCAAAGTGTGGTCCCTCTCAGTTCCTGCTGGGGAGAACAGAGCCATTCCTGCTCTGGTGCCTGGCTTGGGAGTGTTGGCAAGAGGCCCCTGGGACATTGGTGTGCTCCACACTGACCCCAGACACTGTGCTGCTCTTTCCCCTTTCCTCATTAAAATGGGCCTCAGTTTCTCCTTTCCTCTGGCTCTGCTTCACAGCAGGGCTTGGGCCTGCAGCCCATGTCCCAGAGCTCCTTTGCCCAGGCAGCAGGAACTTGGCTCCAGCCTTGTCCTCTGTGCTGGAAGTGCCTTGGGAAGGAAGGATGGCAGCTGGCCATGGCCAGGTTTCTTCTCACAGTGCCACAGGTGGCAAAATCCCAGTTGTGTCTTCCCTGCAGGTTCCTCAGTGGGTGAAGGTCATCCTGGAGACCTCTCCTTACTTCAAGTTGGTTGGCCCCAAGGATGTGTGCCAGAAGGTAGCACCTGGCATGGCTGCTACTTACTGCATCCTCTTCACCCCTGAGGAGAACAAGGTGAGGCTGCAGGTCTCAAGAGGTTGCTGCCTGCAGTGGTAGGAGGAGCCAGGGAATTCCAGGCCTGTCAGCCTGACCTGAGTGCCAGGCAAGGTTATGGAACAGGTCATCTTGAGTGCAATCACACAGCCCTTACAGGATGGCCAAGGGCTCAGGCCCAGCCAGCATGGATTTAGGAAGGGCAGGTCCTGCCTGACCAACCTGATCTCCTTCCATGCCCAGGTGACTGCCTGGTGGCTGTGGGGAGCTGGGAGCCACTGCTGATGGTGATGTGGCAAAGGCCTTTGGGCAATGTGCCTGAGCATCCCTGCCAAGCTTCCAGGAGGTGCCTGCATTGCTGGGACTGCACTTGGCACCGTGGCACAGCTGGGTGCCTTTCCCAGGCTTCAGTGGCTCTGGGGGGCTGGCACCCCTGAGGTGGAGTCACTCTGGGCTGCCTCAGCATCCAAGCGTCAGAGAATCTGCTTTGGTGCTGCTGGCCTGCTGAGAGAGCAGGTGGGGCAGAGGGGCTGGCTCAGCTCTGATCCTTCCCAGCCCTGTGCCAGTTGTGCTGCAGGAGAGAAGGGTGCCCAGGGGCTGCTGCATCTCTGCCTGCAGCTGGCAGTGAGACAAAGCCCAGCAGCTTCCCTTCTGCCCTGGGGCTGGCACTGCCTGCAGCCTGCTGAGGCTGTTCCTTTCCCTGCAGGATTACTGTCACCAGCTGCTCTGTGTCACCCAGAGGGAGGAGTTCACTGTGCCCATCCGGGCTGTAGGTGCCCAGGCTGTGCTGGACTTCCCCCAGCAGCTAAACTTCTCCATCTGCCCAGTCAAGTACAGCACCCAGAGGACTCTGCTGCTCCGCAACGTGGGCGAGCGGGAGGCTCACTACAGCCTCAGCACTCAGAGGTGAGGAGCTCAGCATCCTGCTCTGCTCTTCAGGCCAGGCTTTGCTTGTCCCTGCCTCTGCTTTCTAGGCTGGGATCTCCTGGGCCAGGAGTTGCCTTGCCATTTGCAGCTCTTCAGGTGAGGTTTCTGGGTGGCAGGGAGCCAGGGGGAAGCTCAGAGTGCCAGCAGCCCTTCCAGCCCTGTGCTCTCCAGCAGCCCTTCCAGCCCTGTGCTCTCCAGCAGCCCTTCCAGCCCTGTGCTCTCCAGCAGCCCTTCCAGCCCTGTGCTCTCCAGCAGCCCTTCCAGCCCTGTGCTCTCCAGCAGCCCTTCCAGCCCTGTGCTCTCCAGCAGCCCTTCCAGCCCTGTGCTCTCCAGCAGCCCTTCCAGCCCTGTGCTCTCCAGCAGCCCTTCCAGCCCTGTGCTCTCCAGCAGCCCTTCCAGCCCTGTGCTCTCCAGCAGCCCTTCCAGCCCTGTGCTCTCCAGCAGCCCTTCCAGCCCTGTGCTCTCCAGCAGCCCTGCTCTGGTGGCATTGCCAGCAGCTGGGCTCTGCAGCCTCACTGCAGGGAGCTGGATGCAGTGTATGGGGCACCTGCTGTCCTTCTCTACTCTAGGCCCTTCTGAGGGCTGAATCTCCTCAGCACTGAGCCAGGAGCTCTCTTTCTGATCCCCTGGGGGGTTGGTTTTCCTTCTGCTGTCTGCAGTGAAGGGAGCTAACTCCACTTGGTGTCTGGTCCCCAGTGGTGGTCCCCAGGGCTCAGTGCTGGGGCCAGCTCTCCTGAACACTTGCTCAATGCCCTGGGTGAGGACATTGAGGCTCCCTCAGTCAGTTTGCAGACAGGCCCAACTGGGCAGCAGTGCTGAGCTGCCTGTTAACCTACAGAGGCACCTGGCCAGGCTGGATCAAAGGCCAAGCCAATGGCATGAGGTTGATCAAGGCCAAGTGGCAGGGCCAGTACCTGGGTCACAGCAACCCCCTGCAGCACTGCAGGCTGGGGGAAGAGTGGCTGGAAAGATGCCCAGCAAAGACCTGGGGTGCTGCTCAACAGAGGCTGCAGATGAGCCAGCCGGTGGCCAGGTGGCTGAGCAGGCCAACAGCATCCTGGCCTGGGTCAGCCATGGTGTGGCCAACAGGAGCAGGGCAGTGTAGCCTGCACTGGGCACTGGATGCACAGCCTGAGTACTGCATTGACTTTTGGCCCCCTCACTGCAGGGAGCACACTGAGGTGCTGGGGTGGCTCCAGGAGGGACTACAAAGCTGGTGAAGGGTCTAGAGCAAAAGTCTTGTGAGGAGAGGCTGAGGGCACTGGGGATGTTTAGCCTGGAGGAGGCTGAGGGCAGATCTTCTGTCTCTCTTCAGCTCCCTGACAGGAGGCTGGAGCCAGGCAGGGCTTGGTCTCTGCTCCCAAGGAACAAGTGCTAGGCCACGAGGAAATGCCCTCAGTTGTGTGTGGCTTGGGACATGAGGAACAATTTCTTGCCCTTGAGGGTTGTCAAGGCCTGGTCCAGGTGGCCTGGGGCAGTGGTGGAGTCCCCATCCCTGGGGGGTTGGTGTGGTGCTGAGGGCCATGGTTTGGGGGTGCCCTAGCAATGGGAGCATGGTTGGACTGGAGCTGAAAGATCTCTTCCAGCCAAAAAGGTTCTCTGCTTCTGCTGCTTGGGGCTGCTTTGCTCCTTGCTTGCAGAAGGCAGCTGCAGAGCAGTGGCCTGCAGCAGGGCTGTGGTGCCCAGGTCTCTGCAGCAGCCCTGCTGTGTCTCTCTCTTGCAGCCCATTCTCTGCTGAGCCCTGTGTGGGAGCTCTGGGGGTCGGTGCTGCTGTGCAGGTGGCTGTGGAGTTCCTGCCGCTGCGGACCGGGGAGCACCGCGGGGTCCTGAGCCTGCACTGGGACTCAGGTCAGTGCTGGGCACTGCCTGCCTGCACTCTGTGTCCCTGGCTGCCCACTGCAGAGCCTGAGCTTTGGTTCCCAGCCAGTGCTGGGCCTGAGGGCTGACAGGAGGAGGGCAGGGCTCTGTCAGACGCTGTGGTGCCCAGGGCCTCTGGCACTCCTCTGTCCCCTGCTCTGCTTCTCCCTTGCCTTGCCTCAGAGCCTTTTGCTGCACTCTCCTCCATCCATCTCCATCCCACAGCTCCCAGCTTCAGGACTAAAAGGCTCTTGGGCTCGGGCAGGAAGTGCTCACTGCCTCCTTGGAGAGGTGTCAAACTCCTCCTGGGGTGGGAGAAGCCAAGAGCAGGCCCCAGGAGAAGTGTCAGCCTCAGCAGGCCCTTGAGGAGGAAGTGGGGAGCGGAGCTGGGACCTCCAAATGCTGCCCACAGGCTTGGCTCAGCAGAGCTGATGCTGAAGCAGAGCCTTGCTCACAGGTGCCCTGGGGCTGTGTTGTCTCTGCCTGCAGCAGAGCTTTGCTTTGTCCCTGTTGCTGCCCCTGGCTCCTGGGCAGCCTGATGTGCTCCCTGGGTGCTGCTGTGGTGCTGCAGCCCTGCAGTGAGCACTGGAGCTGTCTGGGGCTGGCAGAAAGGATCCAAATGCTGCTGTAGCTTGCAAGTGAGATGAGCAAGACTCCCCTCTGCTTTCCTGCAGGAGAAGATATTCACAGCAGCCTCAGTGGCACAGCTGTAGATGTGAACATCAGGCTGGACAGGAGCTCCTTGAGCATGGAGCAGACCTACCTGTCGCTGAGCAGCCGCAGCACCCTGCTCATCCACAACAGCAGCAGTGTGAGAGCTCACTTCCAGTGGAAGGCTGCTGCTAGTCAGGAGGAGGAGGAGCAGCAGCAGAGGTGGGTTGGAAAGCTGCACTGCAGGCAGATCCCTCTCCAAGGGTGACACTCAAGTGTGGCCTCCAGGGCTCTGGGTGCTTTGCAGTGGTTGAGGCCAGGAAAGCCCCCACAGCACCAAGGCCTGGATCCCTGGGCTTTGGGCTACTGGAGCTCAGCACTTCCCTTCCCAGCTGCATCCACACTCCAGCTGAGGATGGTGTCTTGGGGAGGAACTGCAGGGCCTGGATTTCCTCAGAGAGCAAACTGACTTGTGGGGGCCACAAAGCACTGAGGCCCAGAGATCTCTGGGCTCCAGAGGGACCATGAGGCTGAGGCAAGGCTCAGTGCTGGGCTGCACTGAGTAGCAGCACTGAGCACAGCTGCATGCAGCACAACTCTGCTGCTACTCGCTGCAGCTTCTCCTGCTGCAGCTGGCACAAGCTGGCAGGCTCCTTTCCCAGCCCTGTGCAGGGCAGAGTGCTTCAGGGGCCCAGAAGGTTGAGGCTACCCTGCTGCAGGCTGTTAACTGCCTGCTGGTGTCCCAGTTTCCAGCACCAGGAGCTATTTCCACCCTGCCTTGGAGGCTGAGCAGAGCTGGGAGGTGGAGGGTTCTGCAGGGAGGGTGGAGCAAGGCAGGACTTAGAAGTCCAGTTGAGTTTCAGCACCTGTGTCTTTGTGGTGGTGGGAGATGGGGCAGGCTCTCCAAAGGCTGCCTGTGGTGAAGCTTGGAAATTGCCACCTCAGGCAGCAGAGGAAGAGCTGGAGCCCAGGGGCTGAGCTGGAAAGCACACTGCAAAGCCTGGGGGATCCCGGGAAGCCTTGGGTGACTTTCCAGCCCCAGGTGCATGGAGGGATCTGGAGTTAGTCTGAAGCCACAGCTGGGGAGGAAAGTGCCTTCAGCTGGAGTGCTCTTCAGGGGCTTCTGAGCAAGTCAAGTTCAGTGTGGTTGGGCCAGGCAGGCCCTAGAGGCCAGCCCCAGGTTCCCCTCGCTCAGTGCTTTTCCTTGCCCAGTGTGTGGCTGCTGTGCAAGCTGAGGCTGTGCAAAGAGCAGCCCTGAGCAGCTCCAGGGGAGGAAGAGCCACTCGAGGCTGTTGTTGGAGCCTCCATCAGCTGTGGCAGTGGCTGTGAAGCAGGAAGGCTCCCGGGGGGCTGCTGCCTTTCACAAAGCTCTTCCGAGCTTGCAAGCAGGGAGTGCGAGTGGCCAGGGAAGAGGCAGGGATCGTGGGCTGGGAGCCGGGGGCTCGGGGGCAGCCCCTTGCTGTGCCGCTGCTGTGCCTCCCCGAGCGCTTCTGCCAGAGCCTCTGCAGAGCTGCTGGTGATGCCCTTGTCTGCTGGGCTTTGTCTCTGGGCTGCAGGCTGTGGGGGCAGTTCAAGCCGCGTCCCCCCCTGGAGCCCAGGAAGCAGCCTGCGCCCCAGGGACGCCGTTCCCGGCTCCCCCGCATCTTCCAGCAGCAGAGGGCGAAGGCGCAAGGAGAGTCCCTGCTGTGCCGCTCTGAGGAGATCTTCACCATCGAGCCGCTGGTGAGCCGCAGCTGAGAGCCCTCCTTCCTCCTCCTCCTCCTCCTCCTCCTCCCTGGGGAGGTCCCTTGGCAGATCCTGCCCCCAGCTCCCGCAGAGGGAGTGGAGCTGGCAGGGCTTGGTGCACAAAGCCTTGGTGAGCTGCAGGGCCCTGGCAGGCAGCGAGAGCCTGCTGGCAGCTGAGCAAAAGAAGGGCACTGCCTCGGTGTCCTTCCAGCCCTCAGAGGGCTCTGCGGTGTTAGCTGCAAGGACATCCCCTCCGTGTGGCTCGGGGGCTGCCCAGAGGCTGTTAGAGCACTGCAGGTCCCAAACCACCTGAAGAAGGGAAGGAGAGGAGGCAAAGGGCAGCTGAGTTATGGCAATAGCAATCCCCTCCTGGAAGCCGGGCTTCCACCAGCTCTGAGTCTCCCTGCCAGTGTCACCTGTGAGCCTGGGCCCCAGGCTGGCAGGTTGAAAGGGGCTCTGGGAGTTGTGGTGCCCCTAGGTACAGAGAAGGGCTTGCTGCTGGTTCTGGGAGCCCAAGGCCACATCCTGCCACCAACCAGAGCCCTGACTCGGAGGGAGAGCATGGTCTGAGCTGGAGAATGCTGCTGTCTGAGCAGCATCTCATCTGGGAGTAAAGCCTGCAGGAATCCCAACCTCTTCTTTCTATGCAGAGAGGTGAAATGAGTGTGAAGGAAGGGCTCAGCTGCTCTTGCTGCTTCCTCCTGGAGCCCATGGAAGGCTGAGAGCCAGCAGCAGCAGCACCACTGCGCTGTCCCAGCACAGCAGCTGGCAGCAGCAGGATGGGAGCAGGAGGTTGTGGCAGAGCAGTAGGGATGTTGGAGGCAGTGGGAGGTGAGCAGCATCCTGTGGTGTGTCAGAGCTGCTTTGGGAGTGTGTTGGGGGCTCCTGCTTGGTGACAGCTGCACTGTGTCTCCACAAGCAGCTGAACCTGCTCTCCAGCTTGTGAGGGGCAGCAGTCTGGCTGCCCACAGCACTGAGTCCTGGTGCTCCTGGTAATGATGGAGGGACACCAAGTGCAGCCTGGCCTCAAGCCTTGGGAGTGGAAACCTTTCCTCACTGGCTCTGGGGATGTGCCACACTGTGCTCTAGGACTGCCTTAGAAGTGGGCTGCTCCATGGCTCTCTGCCCTTCTGCCCTGTCCAGCCTTCTCAGTCTCTTGGTTTCCCAGGCTTCCCTCCCCTCTGGAGCAGGTTCCCTTGCAGAGCTCTGCCTGTGTCTGTCTCTCCTCCCCCAGCCCAGCACATGTGGTGCTTGCTCCTCGCTCTCCCTTGGTGCTCTGAAGAAGGGCTGCAGGGCTGTGGCTGCAAACATGAGCTGGAAGCTTTGGTGATCAATGGTTTGCTGCCATCCTCTCTTCTAGGAGGGAGAGGTGTGGCCAAACTCCTCAGCTGAGATCCAGGTGACCTTTAAGCCCCAGGCAGCCAGAGTCTATGAAGCCAAGTTCTACTGTGACATCTCAGGTACAGCTCCATTCTGCTGCTCTCTGCCCCAGGCTGCAGGCCAGGCACAAGCAACCTTCCAGCCCCCTGGCTCCTGCTCGAGTTGCTAGGAAGGGTCAGTGGCCAACAGGACCCGTGCCTGCTGTCCCTGTGGCTCCCAGCTGCTCTGCTGTCCAAGGCCAGGGCTCAGGACACTGCCTCTGGACCACTGAGTCCAGAACATGTGAGGCAGGGAAGGGCTGAGGTTTCCTGCCATGGGTTTGCCAGCCTTTGCTCTGCTGGGAGGTGTCTGTGAAGGCCAAGGAGCTACAGAACACAGCAGCCCCTAAGCCCCTCTAGCCTGTTTCCCTCCAAGAGGAGTCCTCATAGCCTGGAGGCATCCTGGGGCTCCTGAGGTGGTAGGAGCTGAGTTCCAGAGTGCTGCCAGCCCCTGGATCTCCTCCCACTGGTCAGCTACTGCCAGCGCTTAGGTGGGGAACCCTGCTGAATGCAGGGTGCCCTCCAAAGGAGCATCTCTGGCCAGCAGGTGCTTCTCCCTGCCTGGGAAGTGTCTCCTGGCAGCTCTGAGGCTGTGCTTCCCCTGGGTGGCGTTGCTGAGGGCTTGCTCTGCTCAGCAGGAGGTCTCTCCCTGGCAAGCTGAGCCCCAGCAGCCTGCTGGATGAGCTCTGTGCCGCTGCTGTCTCCCTGCAGGGTGCTCAAGCTGTTGGTGGCAGCAGCCAGCACTGCCCCCTGAGTGACACCAGCTCTGCCCTTCCAGAGGTGGTGGCTGTGCTGTGCTAGCCCAGGGCAGGGAGTGCTTGTAGCCAGGTTCAGGCTTCCTTGTCCTTCCTCTCCATCTCTGCAGGGTGCTGCTCAGGCTGTGTCTCAAGGGTGGGAGCTCGCTGCCAGGCTTTCTCCACGGAATCTGATGGGTGTCCTCACCTCCAGAGCTCATGGAGGTCCAGCAGCCCAGCTCCCACTCTTGGAGGGTGCTGAAAGCACCAACCCTGCTCTGCTGCTTTGTTGATTTCCTTCCTGCCCCAAGCCAAGGGACACAGATGCCAGGGAACAGCTTTTGACTTGCCCAGGAATTGGGCCTGGTTCCCTTGGCCAGTGCCACCTCCAGTGTGAGCCCAGGGCTTGTGTTCCCAAAATGTCTTCCTGCCCCAGCTGCACTTGTCAGAGCTGGGCAAGGCAATTCTTGCTTCACAAAGTTGCCAGTGCTGAGCTGCTGGCTCTGGGCTTTCTGCTCTGCTGAGGGAGATGTCCATCCCTCTACAGCAGGGGTGGATCTCCAGGGCTTGTGCCAGGAGAGGTTTTGCATTGCAGAGCAATAAGAGAGCTACTTGCACACAGCCCTTGAGCTGCTCTGGGGCTCCAGGAGGCAGAGCTGAGCAAATGCTCTGTCTTGGGAGAGAGAAGCCTGCTCTTGACAGACCCTGCTGGGCCTTCAGGAGAGCTTCACTTCTTGCAGCCATTCTGTGGCAGATGAGCATTCCAAAGCAGCGGGTCCCCTGTGCTGCCAGGGTGGAAACTGTCCCAGAATCAAGGTCCCTGTGAGTTGAAAGAAACCAAGGAGTCAATTAATTTTGCTCCTTGATTCCTCCAAGCCCCTTGGCTGACCTCCTCAGACCTTCAGCATGTTTGACACTGA
Organism: Melanerpes formicivorus; assembly: GCF_026170545.1. Classification (NCBI taxonomy): domain Eukaryota; kingdom Metazoa; phylum Chordata; class Aves; order Piciformes; family Picidae; genus Melanerpes; species Melanerpes formicivorus. Next base: position 371,301 of record NW_027142577.1, on the reverse strand, counting down.
GGGTGGTGAGAGCCTGGCCCCAGTTGCCCAGGGAGGGGTAGGTGCCCCACTCCTGGAACCCCTTCAGGTCAGGTTGCTTGGGGCTCAGAGCCAGCTGCTGTGCCTGCAGCTGTTCTGCTGAGTGCTGCTGCTTGGGCTGGCTGCCCTTGGAAGCTCCCTTCCCACCTCAGGGCCTCAAGGAGTCATCCAATGGAACTCTCTCCCCAGGCCGTGAGGCCAGGCTGCCTCTGCACATCCAAGGGGAAGGCCGAGGGCCCTGGCTCTGCTTCAGCCTTGAGCAGCTGGACCTTGGGCAGGTGTTGGTTGGCTCCAGCAGCAAGTCTGAGGTGAGCAGCAGGGGCTGGCAGGGCTTGGGGGGAAGTCCTACTATGGAGACAGGCTGTGGGAGCTGGGGCTGTTCAGGCTGGGGAAGAGAAGGCTCCAGGGAGAGCTCAGAGCAGCCTTCCAGGAGCTGAAGTAGCTCCAGGAGAGCTGGGGAGGGACTTTGGCCAAGGGCTGGGGGAGAGGAGGAGAGGGAATGGGGTGAAGCTTGGGGAGGGCAGCTTGAGACTGGAAACTAGGAAGATTCTTTAGAGTGAGAGGAGGGAGAGCCTGGCACAGGCTGCCCAGGGAGGCTGTGGCTGCCCCCTCCCTGGAAGTGTTCAGGAGCAGGCTGGATGAGGCCTGGAGCAGCCTGGGCTGGTGGGAGGGGTCTCTGCCTATGGTGGGGGTTGGAACTGGATGAGCTGGAAGGTCCCTTCCAACCAAGCCATTCCAGGATCCATTCTATGAAGTCCTGGCTGCTTGGCATCAAACCCCCAAAGGCTGAACTTCCCTTTGGCTTCTGCCAAGCAGCAGCAGGCAGCATCCTCTGCCTTTGCCAGCTCTCAGCTTGTGCTGCTCTGGGCTGGACCTGCAGGCCAAAAGCCCAAATGAGATTCCCTGATTGAGATTCCCTCCCCCTTTCCCTTTCCTGGTAAGGTAAAGCAAATCAGGCAGGAGAAAGGAGAGGTAAGATCAGGGAAAAAATGGTCTGGAATCTGTTTGGAAGTGAAAAAAGGTAATTTTATCTATCTCTATGTATCAGTAACAGGGCAGGTTCCAAAGGGATAGGGTGAAGGGCAGGGGGCAAAGCATCCAAAGGCAGCCCCAGCTGGCACTGGATTCCCTTGGTGCCAGTGGCTGCAGCTCTTCAGGAGGTGTGGATGCAGCAGGGAGCAGCAGGGGGGGGATGCAGCAGCCCTGGGGAGCCTTCTGTGCAGCAGTGGCTGTGCAGGGGAAAGAGAGAGCAGGAGCAGAGCTCTGCCCTGCCTAGCAAGGCTTGCTGGGCAGGGAGGGGCAGTGGCATAGAGCCCCTTGGAGCCAGGGGCCCCCTCCTCCTGGGAGGGGGAAAGCCAAGTCTCTCTCTGCCCAGCCAGAGCAGCTGGGGCTGGGCTCTTTTCAGCCCCCATCAAGGGGGGTGTAACCCTGCAGGGAGGTGCTTGGGCAGGACACAAATCAGCCTCCTGGAAGGAAAGAAAGTTCCTTAGGGGTTTCCATTGGCTGTCTTGCAGGTGATCCTGCACAACAAAGGAGCCATCCATGCCTCCTTCAGCTTGGTCCCTCCAACTACAGCTCTGGGCCCCTGCTTCAGCTTCTCCCCCTGTCAGGGCCTTCTCTTGCCAGATGAGTTCCAAGTCATCCAGGTCTGCTTCTGTCCCCCTGTCCTGGGGCACTTCACAGAGGAATTCAGGTTCAGTGTGGAAGGATCCCCTGAGCCTGTGACCTTGACTGTCAGGTGAGAGGCTGAGTGCAGCCCCCTGTGCTGTGAGAGCAGCTTTGCAGCCTGCCAGCAGCAGTGCAAGCTGCAGGCTCTGCAGTGCTCTGCAGCCAAGCCAAGGCCTCCTCTGCTGTGTCCCCCCAGGGGCTGTGTCTCTGCACCCCCTCTGCGCTTCGATGTCCCTTGCCTGCGCTTCGGGGACGTCTCCTATGGTGAGTGTGGCCTGGCCTTGGAGCACAGCCCGAGGGCTCTGCAGCCCCAGAGTGCAGCCTCAGAGCCTCCAGCACTGGTGGCCCTCCAGAGCAGCCTGCAGGAGGTTCAAGCAGGGCTGCAGGCTGCCTGGGCAGGGCTTTGCCATCCTGAGGGCACAGAGGCCCAAAGGACTGGCAGAGCAGGGTCTTGTGGGGTCCCTGATGGTCTGATCAGCCCCAGGCTGCCAGTCCTTGGCAGCAGGATGGCTGTGAGAGCCCCAGCAGGGCCCAGGGGCTGGGACTGCAGGAGGAGGGAGTTGAAGCTCTGGCCCAGCCCATAGCTGCTGGGGGTCAATGTTGCCAGGCCTGGAGACCATTTCCCCCCTGAGCTGCAGGGTGAGATGTTGCTTGGTGCTGGGAGGGCCACTGGTTGTCAGTGCCAGGGAATGTGGCCAAGAAACAGCTCTGCCTCAGGCCCTGGTGTGCTCAGAGCCCTGGGCTCCTTCTCCTTGCCCAGCAGAGGCCCAGCTCTGCTGCCTGAGCACTGAGCTGCAGGTTCTGCTGCTTCAGCTCAGGCTCCCAGAAGGCTTTTCCCTGAGGGGCTCTCAGCTCTGCCTGGGAAGCCAGTTCTGGGCTGACTGAAGAGCTGTGCTCAGCCTGGCCAGGATGCCTCTCTGTTTTCCTCCTGCTGAGGGACTTGGCTAAGAGAAGTGCTGGCCTTTGCTGAGCTGCAGCCTCCCCTCCCTCCATCCCTGCCCTGTCTCTTGGCTTCCTTGTGAGCAGACAAAGCCAGAGGGATGCCAGCAGGCAGCAGCCTGGGATCCAAGAGGAGAAGAGTCCTCTCCAGCTGCTGGCCTGGAGAAGGCCTTTGCAGCTGCAGGCTCCTGGTGCTTGCTGTGCCCTGCTGGCCACCCTCTGCTGAGAGCAGCCTTGGCCTTCTTGGCCAGGAGGGCCCCTGGCTGCCCGATGGGGAACTTGTTGTCCCCCAGCAGTGCCAGCACAGAGCTGCTTGGCTTCCGCGGCAGCTGCAGCTCAGAGGGAAGAGAGCCAGAGGCCAAGGGCAGCCTGAGCATGTCAGGAGATTGCCTGCAGGAGGCAGAGGAGCTGTGTGCAGAGGTGCAGAGCTGTGTCCTTTCTCCTAGGCTTCCCTCACAGCCTGTTCTGTCGCCTGACCAACACCTCCCTGGTGCCTGTGGCCTTCACCCTCCGTGTGCCCGGGGACGGTGTGGCAGAGCCCAGCGTGCCCAGCACTGCCCAGGTGCTGGACAACTCTCTGCCCTCCTGGAAGAAGAGAGCCAGGAGGTGCCTCAGGCCCTGTGAGTTCACCATCAGCCCTGGCAGAGGCACCATCCCTGCCCTGAGCTTCCAGGACATCCAGGTAGGGAGCAGTGGGGCCAGAGGGGCTTCAGCAGCTGGGGCTGAGGCTGCCCTGCTCTGGGAGAGGGCTTCAGTGCTGCTGGCTGGGAGGGGGAGGCCAGGCAGAGCCCTGCAGCAGGGCTGGGCTGTTGGGAGCTGTGCTGCTCTGGGACTTGCCTTTGGAGCAGCCTTTGGAGCCTGCAGGCAGAAGCTGCAGCTCCTGCCCCCCAGGCTCCAGGCCAGAAGCCACTGCTGAGGCTTTCAGAGCTGCTTAGGCTGATTCCTTGGCCTGCAGCTGGGCAGAGGAAGGCTGAGGGCAGCAGGAGGCTGTTGCAGGGAGAGATGTGGCTGGAGGAAGCAGTTAGCTTCTCTGCCTGCTCTTCTTCCTCCTGTGCTGTGGGCAGGATGAGTTGGATTCCCTGCAGTGCTCTGCAGGGGGACTGCAGAAGCTGTGGTGGCTGTGAGCTGAGCAGGTTCTGCTGGGCCAAGCTTCTGCAGCAGCTTCCCCCTGCACAGCTGCAGTGGTTCTCCTGGAGGCAGCAGCTCTGCCCTGCACTGCTGCTGTTCCCTGGCCATGCAGTGCTGAGTGGCAGCTGGCCCTGTTGGGGCCTGCATTCCTCTCACCCATGGCCTGGGAGCTGCCACAGGCACTTCTGCAAGCAGCTCTTGCCAGCAGCCTTGTGGTGCTGCCAGGGCCTGTGCTCTGCAGATGGAGCAGCACCAGGGCCAAGGCCTCCCTTGCTTCCCATGGCCTGGGAATGGAAAGGCAGCAGCTGTGGGGGTGCTGAAGTGTTTGGGGCTTTGCTCTCCCCCCAGGTCACCCTGTGCTCCAACACCCAGGGCTTGTATGAGCTGGCTCTGGTGGTGGATGTGGATGGTGTGGGCCCGGAGCTGCTGGCACTGCCCCTCACAGCCAGGTACCAGCACTTTCCTTGCAGGGTCTCTTGGTGCATCCAGCCCCTTGCATGTGGTTTGCTGGCTCCAGCTCCACAGGAGGAGCCTTGCATCATGAGCTGGTTCTGCCCAGGCAGAGCTGGGAGCAGCAGGGCTTGCAGGCAGCCCCCTGGAGGAGCATCATCCCAGAATGGCCAGGCCTGGCCCTGAGCCTTTTCCTAAAGGACACAGCAATTCTATGGCTGCTTGGCACTGCCCCTCCCCTGGCACAGCCTGGGGCCATTTCTCTTGTGCTGTCACTCGTTCCTGGGGAGCAGAGCCCAAGCCCCAGCTGGCTCCAGCCTCCTTGCAGGGACATGTGGAGAGCCAGGAGGGCTCTGCTCTGCCTCCTTTGCTGCAGGCTAAACGCCGCCAGTTGCTCCCAGCAGCTCTGCTCCTGCCCAGCCCTGTTCTCCAGACCCTTCCCCAGCTGTGTTGCCCTTCTCTGGACCCGCTCCAGCCCCTCAAGGCCCTTCTTGGAGGGGCCCTAAACTGCTGCCAGGATGTGAGGGGTGGCCTCAGCAGTGCTGAGCCCAGGGGGCCGATCCCTGCCCTGCTCCTGCTGGCCACGGGGTTGCTGCTCCAGGCCAGGCTGCTGGTGGCAATTTGCAGCCACTCTGCTCTAGGCAGCTGTGTTCTGCTCCCTTCCATGCCACATGAGGGGTCAAGCAGCCTCTCCTCTGCCAGTGTCTCCATTGCCTCTGGCCCTCTCTCTGCCCAGGTGTGTGGTTCCTGCTCTGCGAGTGCCCAAGCCCGTGGTGACCTTCGGCCGCTGCTACCTGCAGCTCCCTGCCCAGCAGCTGCTGCCCCTGGTGAACGACAGCGACCTGCCAGGCTGCTATGCACTGCTGCCTCAGGTTGGCATCACCCCCACCCACCTCCTGCCCCCAGGGCTCAGCCAGGCTGTGCTGGGGAGAAAAGGCCTTTGGGAGAGAGAGACCTTGATGCTTTCCAGTCCATCCTACAGGTTTGCTGGGAACAGGAACCCACTGTCTTGGTCTGGAGAGGGAAAGAGCCTCAGTTCTTGTGAATATTCCTGTGTTAGGAAATTAGAGGCACAGAGGAGGCCAAAATAGCAACAGCTAGGCTATGTAGTACACAAATAAAGTGGATGGATCAGAAGGGGAGAGAGAGAGAAAATAGGGAGAGAGAGAAGAGGAATTCTATTGGCACCCCCCTCACCCCCCAGGACAGTTTGGGTCTGTGGAGGAAGGGTGCTGCAGCTTTGGCTGTAGAGGAGAGGTCATTGCTGTCCTCTGAGCAGCCTCTGCAGCTCCATGAGTTGTAGCAGGCACAACTTAGGACATGGAGAGAGGGTTCCTTTTGGTCTGCTTCTTCCAGGGTCTCTGTCATTTTCCCTCTCCTGGTATGCTCTCCGTTTTCCTTCAGAGCAGCATTGTCCTGCCTGCTGCCTTGGCCTCCTCCTGCCTTGGCCTCCTCCTGCCTTGGCCTTCCCCTCTCTTGGCCTCCTCCTGCCTTGGCCTCCTCCTGCCTTGGCCTTCTCCTCTCTTGGCCTTCTCCTCTCTTGGCCTCCTCCTGCCTTTCCCTCCTCCTGTCTTTCCCTCCTCCTGCCTTGGCCTTCTCCTGAGCCAGTAGTTGCTCAGATCTGTGGAACAGCTTTTCAGAGGTGTGTGTTCCAGAGAGCAGGGATAGCAGTGGCCTCTGCCCCTTTCCAGGACAGCTGCAGTCTGCTTATCTCTGCACCTTCCTGAGAGGCATCCCAGTGGCTGCTCCCAATACACATCAGCTATTGCCTGGGCAAGCAGCAAAGGTGATTTTACCTTTGTTGAGTCCCATCAAGAGAGCCAAGATTCAGTCTCTCTCAGCTGCCCAAATGTAAGCTCAGGAAGCAGGGAAATGGGAACCTTCCTGAGGATCAACTTTAGGCAGCAATTGAGACAAATGTAGGCAGCTCTTTGGGAAGCAGTTTGCGCTCTGGCTCTGGGGTGCTGTCATGCAGGAGAACTCAGAGGGTGGTGAGAAGCTGCTCTGCCAGCCCAAGCAGGGAGATTTGTGAGTGCAGCAGCTTTGGGACCCCCTGAGGATGCTGAGGCCATCCAAGTCTTGCCTTTCATTCTGTGCCTTCCTGCCAGGGATTTCAAACTCTTTGTGAGTTGCTGCTGTGGACACCTTAAGGGTTGACATTTTTCTACAAGTTCCCTCTGCAGTAACCTTTGATTGCCAGGATCAACCCAGGCTGGAGAGCAGCCCTATGGAGAAGCCCCTGAGGATACTGAGGGCTGCCAAGCTGCTCCTGAGCTGGCATTGTGCAGTACCAGCCCAGAGCCAGCTGTGCCCTGGGCTGGTCCCCAGCAGTGGGCAGCAGGGGCAGGGAGGAGGTTCTGCCCCTCTGCTGAGACCCCCCCCTGCAGTGCTGGGGCAGCTCTGGAGTCCTCAGCACATTCAGGGACCGGCTGGAGGAGGCCACAGCAATGCTGGGAGGCCTGGAAGCCCTCTGCTGTGAGGCCAGGCTGGGAGAGTTGGGGCTGTTCAGCCTGGAGAGGAGAAGGCTCCAGGGAGAGCTTCTGGTGGCTTTTCAGAGCCTGTTGGGAGAGGGGATGGCTTGAACTAAGAGAGGGAGATGGAGACTGGATAAGAGGAAGACATTTTTTCACTCTGAAGGGGGTGAGAGCCTGCCCAGGGTGCCCAGGGAGGTGAGAGATGCCCCTCCCTGGAACCTTTCCAGGCCAGGCTGTCAGGGGTGCTGAGCAGTCTGCTCCAGTTGCAGCTGTCCCTGCTCAGTGCAGGGGGCTTGGACTGGAGGAGCTTGAAAGATCCCTTTCAGCCCAGCCCCTTCTGTGCCCCTGCCCCTTCCAGAAGCACCAGGAGGATGCTGCTGTGCTGTACTCCAGCCCCGTGCCCTGTGGGATCATTCAGCCTCACAGCTCCGTGGAGGTGCCACTGAGCCTGGAGGCCCAGGTGCCAGGAGAGCAGCACACTCCTGCCCGTGTGGCCGTCTTTGGGCGTGCAGGACACCCCCTGGTGAGTGCTGGAGGGGCCTGCTCCGTGCCACAGGGCTTGCTGGAGCCTGAGGTGTACAAGGCTTCTTGCAGGGCAAAGGGGGCTTGTACCACAGGGATCCCTGGCACTGGGTGAGGGGGAGAGGAGAGGCAGCGTGGTGCCCTCTGGGAGGGTGATCAGAGTGTGTGCCACAGCAGTGCACTGGGGACAGGGCAGATGGGGGAAGGAGCCAGCACTGTCCCTGCCTCTCCTCCTCTGCTCTTAGGAGAGGAGCAGCAACTGCTGCTGCCTTGGGGGTCTTGGGGAGGAGCAGCCAGGGACAGCCCAGAGTGCTGCTGAAGCAAAGGCTGGCTCTGGAATGAGTGAGAAGGTGCTGCAGCAAAGGCATCCAGGTGCCACCTCCAGTGCTCTTTGCTGCTTCTGCAAGAACACTGCTTTGGCTCAAGAGACCAAAAGGCTGCTGGAGTGCTGCCATCAGCTCTGTTCCTCAGGTGGTGCCAGGATTACCCCAGAGCACAAAGCAGAGCAGCAGCTTCCATGATCTCTCCTCTGCAGAGCCAGCTTGGTGCCAGCTAGGGCTGCTGGTCAAGGGGTAGCTTTGGGAGTGTTCCAAAAGCTGCTGCCCAAGCCTGGCTGTGCAGCAGCAGAAGCCAGGGAGAGTGGTTTGGGGCAAGGCTGAGCAGCAGCAGGGCTGGGAGCAGGCACAGGGCAGAGGAAGGAGAGCTGCTGGAGAGACTGCAGCCTGGGCAGGCTGCTTTCTTTCCCCCTGACAACAGCAGCTTGTGGCTTTCAGCTGGGGTCCCTCCAGAGCCCACCCTTGCTGCAGGCCTCCTGCTTCAGGCTTCCAACACTGCCAACTTCCAGCAGGCAGAGCTCTCCCCCATCCAGGAGCAGCCTCAGAGCTGTCTGACCCTTGCCAGCTTTCCCCATGGTGTTTTTCCTCTCTCCTCCCTGGAGCAGAAGGTCTCTTTGGTGAGCACTGGAGAGGGCCCAGTTGTCTCTGTGCAGCCCAGCCAGCTCGATTTTGGCAGCATCCAAGTTCTGCAGGAGGCCTCCCGGTGTCTGCAGCTCTGCAATCAGAGCCCCATCCCTGCAGCCTTCCAGGCAGAGGTGGTGAGTATCTGGAGAGGCTTCCAGTGGCAATGGCTGCTCTGTGGCCACCCGGGGCTCAGTTCTCCTCTGGAGCCTTTCCAGCTGGCTGCCTGAGAGAGCAAGCAAGATCTTCCACCCCCAGGTGGCCAGAGGAGCCTGGCTGTGGGGGCAGGTTCAGCTGGGGCAGCCCTCAGGAGCCCAGAGCTTGAGGAGATGTTTGAGCAGCAGTGAGCCTGGAGCCTGTTGCCAAGCTCTCCCTTTCCTTTGTGGAAGGTCTCTGGCTGTGAGAGTCATGGGTTTGGAGCTCTGGGATCACAGAATGCCTTGGGTTGGAAAAGACCTTTCAGATCCTCCAGGCCAAGCCTCAGCCCAGCACTGCCAGCTCAGCACTGAACCGTGGCCCTCAGCACCACAGCTCCAAGGCTTTGAAATCCCTCCAGGGATGGGGACTCTACCCCTGCCTAGGGCAGCCTGGGCCAGGCCTTGGCAGCCCTCAAGGGAAGGAATTGTTGCTCATGGCCACCCTCAACCTGCCCTGGTGCAACTGGAGGCCATTGCCTCTTGTCCTGTCGCTTGTACCTGGGAGGAGAGACTGAACCCCACCTGGCTCCAGCCTCCTTTCAGGGAGGTGTAGAGAGCCAGAAGGTCTCCCCTCAGCCTCCTTTTCTCCAGGCTGAGCAATGCCAGGTCCTTCAGCTTTGAACTGAGGACAGGGCTTTGAGCAAGCTGCTTTAGTTGAAGCTGTCCCTGCCCAGGTCAGGGGCTTGGAACTAGTTGAAGGTCCCTTCCATGCCAAAGCATTCTGTGACTCTCTGATCTTCTCCCTGGGATTTGCTGGAGGAAAGTCAACTTCTTGCAGCTTGTCAGTGCTTCAAGAGGCCTCTAAGAAAGCTGGGGACAGACTGTTGACTAGGACTTGTAGTGAGAGGCCAAGAGGGCTAGTTGGAAACTCCAAGAGGGAGATTTCTAGCAGCTGTCCTGTGAGAGCTCAGGGCTGCCAGGCTGGAAACTCCAGCTGCCTTCCCCTGGCTCCTGCCCAATGCAATGTGCTTGGCTCGTGCCCAGCCTGCCAGCACATTGCTGCCTCCTGTTCCAAAGGGCAAAACCTCTCCAGGGATGCTGCAGGGTTTGGGCTGAGCAGGGCCTGTTGTCCCAAGCACAGCCCTGAAATGTGGAGCATGTCCCACTGCCCCCACGCTGGAGCCTTGGGAGCTGCAGATCTGCATGCCAGTGCATGTCCTGCTGGCCAGGGAGCACTCCCTGCAAGGAGGCTGGAGGAGGAAACAACCTTCTCTTGAGGCCGAGTGTCTCTGGGGCTGGTGAGGTGGTGGCTAATGAGGGGAGTCTGTGAGAGGAGGGTGGCACAGGGGGGGTGTCAGCTCCTGCAGAGGTGCTGCTTGCAGCCCCCCTAGCTCAGCTGCAGGCAAAGGAAGCCCTTCTGGTTTGTTGCCCTCACATCCTTGCTCCTCCAGCCCACAAGAGACCGAGGGCTGTGGCTGCTGGCCTCAGCTGGGCTCTGCCTTGTCTTGCAGTCTGGCAGAGGCTGGTGCTGGAGGGTTGAGCCCAGCCGAGGAGTGATCCCCCCCGAGGGCCAGGTGTCTGTGTCTGTCACAGCCCAGCTGGACGACACGGGGCAGTTCCAGGCCGAGGTGCAGCTGCTGGTGGAGCACAGCCGTGGCTACGGCATCCCCGTGCGGGCGCTCGGCGTCGGCAGCACCATCGTCCTCGACAGGCCCTTGGCTCCGCAGCTCAGCCTGGGCACTCGCTTCAGGTAGGTGTCCCTCAGCTCCTGCTGCTGCCGGGGGCTCAGCCAGGAGAAGCTCCTGGCTCTTCCAGGGCAGCCCCAGGGCTTCTTCAGGCTGAAGCCCAGCAGGAGCAGGGCAGGGCTTGTGCCCTGTGCTGGGCACCGCTGAGGATACAGTCGGAGCCCTGGGCTCAGGTTTGGGCTCCTCGCTCCAGGAAGGGCAGTGAGGGGCTGGAGCGTGTCCAGGGAAGGGCAAGAAAGCTGGGGAAGGCTCTGGAGAACAGGGCTGGGGAGGAGCAGCTGAGGGAACTGGGGGTGAAGAGGAGGCTGAGGGGAGACCTCAGTGCTGTCTACAAGAGCCTGGAAGGAGGCTGGAGCCAGGTGGGGGTTGGGCTCTTCTCCCAAGGAACAAGGGATAGGAGGAGAGAAGATGGCCTCAGGTTGCTCCAGGGGAGGTTTAGGTTGGACATGAGGAACAAATTCTTCCCCTAAGGGACAAGGCCTGGCCCAGGCTGCCCAGGGCAGTGCTGGAGTCCCCATCCCTGGAGGGGTTTCCTGGAGCAAAGGGTGGCCATGTCTGCCCAGCTGCACTTGGGCTTTCTTTCCAGGAAGGAACTTCCATTCCCATGGGACATTCCCTTGGGTTTCTGTCTGGCTCTGGTTGTTCATCTCTGGCTGTGGCTCTGTTTCCTCAGCAGCCAGAGCTGGGCTGGCTGCCCTGCTCCTCTCAGCCACACTCCTGGTGATCCATGTTCTTAGGCTCAGTGCTCTGTCTCAAACACAAGCCCAGCTGCTCTGGTCAGCAGAGGCTGATGAGGGTTGGATGCTTCCTAAAGGATGGAGGCATGAAAGGGATGCCAGGGCCCCCCACCAGCGAAGCCAGTGGTGCCCTGACCACCAGATAGGATCCTAGAATGGTTTGGTTTGGAAGGGATCATCTGGTTCCAACCCTCCTGCCACGGGCGGGCCCTGAGGAGTCCACACCCTGCAGCTCCCCGCTGGCATCTGCAGAGGAAGCCAACTGAGGCAGCAGCTGCCCAGGGGAAGCTGCAGTGGCCTGGAGCTGTTCCTCCATCTGCTTAGTATCACAGGATCAGTCAGGGTTGGAAAGGACCACAAGGATCAGCCAGTTCCAACCCCCTGCCATGGGCAGGGACACCCCACACTAGATCAGCCTGGCCAGAGCCTCATCCAGCCTGGCCTTAAACACCTCCAGGGACAGGGCCCCAACTACCTCCCTGGACAACCCATTCCAGGGCTTCACCACTCTCATGGGGAAGAACTTCCTCCTCACCTCCAGCCTGAATCTCCCCACCTCCAGCTTCATTCCATTCCCCCTAGTCCTATCACTGCCTGAGATCCTGAGCAGTCCCTCCCCAGCCTTCCTGTAGCCCCTTTCAGATCCTGGAAGGCCACAATGAGGTCACCTGGGAGCCTTCTCTTCTGCAGACTGAACAGCCCCAACTCCTTCAGTCTGTCCCCATAGGAGAGGTGCTCCAGCCCTCTGCTCATCCTCGTGGCCCTTCCCTGGACACCTTCCAGCACCTCCAGATCCCTCTTGTCATAGGGGCTTGCAGCCAGGTCAGGCCAGCTCAGGGTCTGATCCAGCCTGACCCTCAGGCAGCCCTTTGCTAAAACTCTGCTGAGTGTGAAGCAGCAGGGGCTGGTGCTGCTCTGCCCACAGCAGCTGAGAGGATGTGCTTCAGGAAGCTTTCCCTGGCTGGGCACAACCAGAGCTGCTGCTGGGTGGGGAGAAGCTCAGGGGTAGGCAAGGGCTGGCTCCCGCTGAAGGTTTGAGCTAGGTCAGCAGTTCAGAGGTGGTTCCATTGCCAGCTGTGTGGTCAGACAGCAGCAGCAGCAGCTGGGTGAGTGCTGGGCAGTAGCAGCTCTCCTGATCTTTTCCATCTCTGCTCCTCTTGCAGCCTGGCTCCCTGCTGTTACAGCTTCAGGGTCACCAACCGAGGCCGCCGCACCCAGCGGCTCCGCTGGACCGTGGGAGGTTGCTCCCCGCCTGGCCAGCGCCGTTGGCTGCCTTCCCTCAGCAGCACCAAGGGCAAAGCTTCCTCCCAGGGCCCCCCTGCTGCCTGCCCTGTGTTTCAGCTTCGGCCCAAGAGGATGGAGCTGAGGCCAGGCCAAACGATGGAGGTGATGCTGGAAGGCTTCTCCAGCACTCCCCAGGTGAGGTCCCTCACAAGGGCTGAGCCTTCCCCATCAGATCACCTCCCCTGGGACTTGTCCTGCAGCCCCCTGGCACTGGCCTGAGAATGTGAGCAAGAGAGTGTTTGAAGGCCACAGGTTCCCCCTGGCAGAGTCCTCTGCTTTCCTTGCTGGCCACCATCAGTGGCTGGGGCTGCTCTGTGTTCCATCCTGCAGCACTTGCTGCTACCAAAGCAGGGGCTGAAGGCAGCTGCTGCTGTGGCAGGTGCCAAGGTGCCAGGTGCTGAGGCAGGAGGGAAGGGCAGAGAGAAGAAGTGACTCACAGCCTGGGAGCAGAGGCAGAAAGGAAGGCAGGAGGGCAGGTTTCCTGTGTCTGGGGGAAGCCAGCAGGGCAGGCAGTGGCTGGAGCTGCAGCATTTCTCCTCTGCAGACAAAGATGGGCAGAGGCCTTGTCTGGCACCAAGTGCTGGAGGAGAGGAAGGAGCCCAGTGCCAGCTCTGCTGATCAGGGATGTTCATCCCCATGGCACCACTGCAACTGGCAGCTTAACTTGTTTTCCTGGGAACAGTGACACTTGCCCCAGGCTCCCAGCCAGCCCTGCTGTGCCAAGGGCAGCCAGGTCTTGCCAGCACCCTTGGATGGGTCGCTGGGCCTCCTCCTGCCTGGAGCCTTCTGCCAGGGGAATGCAGCTCTGCAGAGGAGCTGCAGCCTGATGTGCACTGCTGAGCTCCAGCAGCACAGAGGTTGAAGTGGAGAGGGCTTGGACTGGATGACCTTGAATGGTCCCTGCCAAGCCAAGGCAAGCCATGAGATGATTCTCTGTGGAACAGCTCTAGAGGAAGCTCCTGCTGATGTTCATGTTTTGAAGGGGGTTCTAAAGGCTTGCCTCAAGAGTGGCTTGAAGAAGACTTCGTTGCTCACCTGGGTGGCTGTATTGGGGCTGTTCCCATGCAGTTCTGAGCCCAAAGGTTTTGCTGAGGAGGAGCAAAAGGCACCAAGCTGTTGAGTGCAGTGGTGAGAATGTCTCCCTGGAAAGCTGGCAGGGGCTCTGTGCAGCCAGCTGTGCCTGCCTGGCCCTGCAGTCAGAGCCAAGAGCTCTGGGAGGAGTTGGGTTGTGGTGCTGTAGCAGAGGAAAGAGCCAGCAGTGGAGAAGTGATCCCAGGAGCTGTCCAGAGCAAGGCTTGGCTGTGAGCCCATCCAGCTTGAGAGAGGACTTTGCTGGGACATGCAAGGCAGCTCTGTCCTGGGGAGGTCTCTTTTCAAAGCAGCTCTGGGAAGGAGGGCAGGAGGCATCCTAGTGGGGAGTGATCCCTCCTTGACCTGAAGGCATCTGCCTGTGGGGGGGTTCCTGTGGGTCACAGAATCCCAGCATGGGGGAGGTTGGAAGGGACCTCTGGGGATCAGCCAGCCCAATCCCCCTGCTACAGCAGGGGCACCCACAGCAGGTTGGCCAGGTTGCCAGTGTCCAGGGGGTGTTTGGAGTCTCTGCAGAGAAGGAGACTCCACAACCTCTCTGGGCAGGCTGCTCCAGGCCTCAGCACCCTCGCTGAGAAGACTTTTCTCTTCCTGCTCAGATGGAGCTTCCTGGCTTCCAGTTTGTGCCCCTTGTCCTGTCACAGGCTCCCTCCTCTTGCCCCTCACCCTTTAGCTCTTGCTGAGCATGAAGAAGATCTGCTCTGGGGCTGCTCTTCTTTTTGAGGGGGTTGGACTAGAAGACCTTTGGAGGTCCCTTCCAGCTCAGAGCCTTCTGTGCTTCTGTGTGATTCTGTGATGCTCCAGGCTCAGCAGCTCCAGCTCTCAGCCTTTCCTCCTCAGAGAGGTGCTCCAGGCTCCTCAGCATCTTTGTAGTCTTCACTGGGCTCTCTTCAGTAGTTCCCTGACTACTTTGAACTGGGCAGCCCCAAACTGGACCCAGCTGTGGCCTCAGCAGGGCAGGATGGAGGGGGAGGAGAGCCTGCTGGCCACAGTCTCCTTGAGGAATCCTCTTGGCCTTCTTGGACACAAGGGCAGCTTGCTGGCTCGTGGGCAACTTGCTCTCCAGCAGCACTCCCAGGTCCCTGTCTGCAGAGCTGCAAGCTCCCAGCAGGCCAAGGCCTCAGCTGTGCTGGGGCAGGGGTTGTTCCTCCTCAGGAATCATTTCCACTGAGCTTCCAAGGCAGAGCTGACTGCCCTTGGCCTTTCTGTCTCCTGTTTTTCTGCCCAGTTCCATCTCCATCTTCATTCCATCAGCTCCTCCAGCTTTCTGTAGCACTGTGCTCAGCACTGGGGCACATCAAAGGAAGAACCCTTTGGGGCAGGGATTGTCCCTGGCAGCACAAGCCTCCCCAGAGCTGTTTGTGGCTGTTGGCTGCAGCCTGATGGCCACTGGAGTGCAGGAGAAAGGGGATGCAGCACAAGCTGTGGAGGGCAAGGGGAAACCAGCAGTGAGGGGGGCAGTGGCAGGGCCGTGGCTGGTGGCTGGCAGATGCAGGCTGTCCTCTGGCCACCCTGCTGGCAGCCCCCATGTGCCCTGTGGCTTCTCCTGCAGGCGGTGAGGGAGCAGCTGCTGTGCCAGGCCGCGGTGGGCAGCGAGGCCAGGAGCACCCAGATCCTGCAGGTGGAGCTCAGCTGCCAATTCATTGCTCCTGCCCTGCAGATGTCCTCCACAGCAATCACTTTCCAGGTGGAGAAGGTGAGTGTCTGGCTGGCATCCTGGCCCTGGACCTGCTGGCTGGAAGCTGTGGCTGTGCTTGGCTTCAAAGGAGGAGGGAAGAGAGCTGCTCTGAGTCCCCAGGGCTTTGGCTGTTGACTGCAGCAGGACCAAGCTTTTGCTGTTAGCACTGAGCTCATTCTTTGCTGCCCTGGGGCTGGCAACAGCCTCAGCAGCACTGCTTTGCTCTTGTTGGTGTGGCACCACTGAGGAGAGTGGCCCCAAGCTCTTGTCCCCCACCCTTTAGCTCTTGCTGAGCACTGAGCAGATCCCCTCTGGGGCTGCTCTTCTCCAGGATCAAGAGCCCCAGGGCTCTCAGCTCCTCCCAGAGCTGCTCCAGGCCCCTGAGCATCTTGGCACTGTAGCAGGGGCAGCAGGAGCCTGGAGGTTGCTGGCTGGCTGTGCATACTCAAAGCCAGCCTTAGGCTCCTGCAGGCTCTCTGCTGCATCCTGCTTGCTTGTCTCCTCTGCCCAGCACCCCTGGCCTTAGGAGGCTCCTAGAGGCATGAGTGTAGGTGACTGGAACTCCTCTTGTGCTGCTGTCCCCAGGAGAGGACAGGCCACTGCAATCAGATGGGCTGGATCTCTTAGCAGCAGCTGCCTCCTCTCAGGGGCCTGTTCCCTGCACATTCCTGAGGCTGTTCCCCCTGGGCAATGCTGTGGTTTGCAGCCAGCAGCAGCATCTGCTGTGCTTGGAGAAAGCCCTTCCAGAAGGGGAGAAACCTATCCAAAGAGTCCAGAGGAGCTGTTGGGAGCTCTGGGGGCTGAAGGGTTTGGAAAGGCAGCGGGTGGGGAAGGAGGGCCCTGGGCACTTGGGGGTGAGTGATGCTTCTCTCCTGTGCTTGCAGCAAGCAGGGGATGTCCTAACTCCTCTGGCCCAGCCTCTGTCTCTGAAGAACATCTGCCCCCTGCCCCTCAGCATGGTCCTGGCCTTAGGGCAGCCCTTCTCTCTCTGTGATGCAGAGCAGCAGCCCCTGCCTGCAGATGCTCAGGTGAGCAGCCCTGGGCCTTGCTGCTGCTGGAGTGTGAAGAGGGAGCAGTGTGGTGGTGTGCTCCTGCTGGGAGGGCCTCCAGGAGAGAAGCTTCTGCAGAGCCAGCAGTGAGCCTGAGCTGAACCAGGGTGGAATTGAGTTTGCTGGAGGAAACAAGGCATCATCTGGCTGGGGAAGAGAGCCATGGGATGGTTTGGGCTGGAAGAGACCTTTCAGATCATCAAGGCCAACTGTGAACTTCTCACTGCCAGCTCACTGCTAGATCATGGCCCTCAGCAGCAGATCTCCATGCCTTTGCACTCCCTCCAGGGATGGGGACTCACCACTGCCCTGGGCAGGCCTGGGCTAGGCCTTGACAGCCCTTGTGAGGAAGAAATTGTTCCTCATGTCCAACCTAAACCTCCCCTGGGGCGGCTTGAGGCCCTTTCCTCTTGCCCTGTGGCTTGTTCCTTGCTTGCTCCTTGCTCCAACCTCCTTCAGAGTCCTGGCTCTAGGAGATGAAGAGAAGGGATCAAACAACTTGTGGGCAAGCCATCTAGTGAAGCTGTCTGCTGGAAGCCATCCCAGCAGCCCTCCTCAGCTGTCTGTCTGCTCCTCAGGAGCAGCTTGCTGCCTTCAAGGGCAGCCCTGCCTTTGAGAAGGCTGAGGGTGCTCCTCCAGCCACTGCCTGCCCCCTGTGCCAGCGGCAGGTGCTGGGCACAGGCTCTGCCAGGCACGTGGTGATGTGGGCATGGGCACCACTCCTGTGCAGCCCTGGCAGGGGGGTTGGACTGATGACCTTTTGAGGCCCCTTCCAAGTCCTAACCTTCTGTGCTTCTGTGCCGGTGCTCAGCCCTGCCAGGCCCAGGCTGCAGTGCTGGGAGGAGCAGAGAGTGCAAACGGCCTTGGCCTGCCAGGGTGCTGCTCTGGGGGGGGCTTTGGTGCCTCTGCAGAAGCCTGAGCTGGGCTGGGCCAGCAGTGGGGTGGGGCTGGCACAGGCAGGCCCTGCTGGAGCCACACTTGGGGCACTGCCATGGTTGTGAGCCCTGGGGATGGCCTCCCACGGGTGCTGGATGCTCTTCCTCTCCTTGCAGCCCATGAAGCTGGAGGCAGGGCAGGAGCTTCCCCTCTGCATCAGCTTTAACCCTGCTCATGAAGAGGGTTTGCACTCCTGGCAAGTGGAGCAGGCTCTGAGGATCCAGTTCCTGGAGCACCCTCATGAGGAGCAGGTCCTGCTGCGGGGAGAAGTCTGCTGCCCCAGCCTGCACTTCCAGAGCATGGCTGTGGACTTTGGCTGCATCCTGAATGACACTGGAGCTGTGCAGAGCCTGGAGATGACCAACTGCAGCCAGCTGCCTGTCTCCTACTGCTGGCAGCTGCTGCCAGCCAGCCAGGGCAGCCAGCTGAGGTATGGCCACCTCTGCCCTCTCCTTGCAGCTCTTCTGCTTCCTGCTGTCCTGCTTGTGCTTTGCAGAGACCAAGGTGGTTTCCCTGGGCTCTGGCCAACTGCTTTCCCCTTGGCCTGGCAGGAACAAGCCCTCCAGCTGTGGCCAGGCTGGGTGCTCAGGTGTCCTCCAGCACTCTGGGGATGGGCAGGGGACTGTTCTGCAGCCCAGCCAAGACTAGAAGACATTGCCAACACTTTTCCTGCAGCCCATGACCTCGGAGTCCTGCTTTGTCCCTGGAGCTCCAAAGCCCTGCTTGGGCCCTGGGACAAGCAGATACAAGTTGGGAGCTCTCTGCCTTCCCTGCCAGCCCCAGCTGTTGTCAGTTCAGTACTAAGAACCTCCACTGCCCCCACAACAGTGTGTCCAGTGCTGGCTCCCCAGCTCAGGAGAGCCAGGGAGCTACTGCAGAGAGTCCCAGGGAGGCTCCTAAGATGCTGGAGGGGGCCTGGAGCAGCTCTCTGAGGAGGAAAGGCTGAGAGCCCTGGGGCTGAGAGCCTGGAGAAGAGCAGCCCCAGAGGATCTGATCAATGCTCAGCAAGAGATACAAGGTTGGGGGCAAGAGGATGGTGCTGGGCTCTTAGTAGTGGTGTCCAGTGACAGGACAAGGGCCTGCTGAAGCCTGGAGCTTCCATCTGAGCTGGAGGAGAAACTTCCTTGATGGGAAGGTGCTGGATTGGCACCTCAGAGGTGAAGCCTGCCTGGCAGCCAGCCCCTGCTCCAAGAGCCTCCCCCTTCAGGCAAGCAGAGGCCACTCCTCTGTCCCCCCAAGCACAGCTGCTCTGCTGCTGCCAAAGCACAGGTGTCCTCTTGCCCCCCAGCCTTTAGCTCTGGCTGAGTGTTGAGCAGACCCCCTCTGGGGCTGCCCTGCCCCAGGCTCCACAGCCCCAGGGCTCTCAGCCCCTGCTCTCACCTTGCCTCTTTAGAGACAAAGCCCCAGCTCCCAGGGCTGCTGCAGGGACAGGTTGAGGGCTCAGGCAGTTCCTGATTGCAAGCTGCCTGGTAGCTTCTTTTTGTTCCACCTTCACCTGCCCTGGAGTGGTGCCAGGGATGGGGCATCTGCCCCCTCCTCAGGCAGCCTGGGCCAGTGGCTCACTGTTCTCAGCACCACAAATGTCTTCCTTCCATCTGCTCTGACTCTCTCTCTTTGAGTTCTGCTGCTGGGGCAGAGCCCTTGCTGAGCTCAGAGCAGCAGAGCCCAGGGGGGAGCTGCTGGGGCAGTCTCCCCTGCCTGCCCCTGCAGTCCCTGCTCACAGGGCTGTTCTGTTCCAGGTGCAGCCTCCCAGCCCAGGCAGTGCAGGAGGAGGGAGCCTGCTGGCAGCCTTGGGCCTCTGCAGGGAGCAGCTCCAGGGCTGGGGGTGTGGAGGAGCCAGCCCAGGCCCTGGGAGCAGCTGGGGATCCTGCCCAGGAGCCAGCAGATGCCAAGGACTCCCTGGAGGCAGAGGTAGATTTTCTGGGACACCTGCTGCTCCTCCTGCCTCCCAGTTTGCCAGCAGAGCCCTGCTGCTGCCACCCTCCCTTCTCACAGCCCTGCAGCCACTGCCCTGAGAGCAGGAGGGGCAGCAGCTGGCAGCTGGACACAGGGCTCCTGCCTTTGGGCTGCTCTGCAGGGTGGAATGAGGCTTGCTGCTGGGAAGGCTTTGAGCTTCCTTCTGTGCCAAGCCAAGCCCTCAGCCCCATGGGCCAGCTGCTCAGCCCCACTCCTTTGCCCCTCCCAGCCTCAGCCAAGGGCTGGGATTGCAGAGCCAGCCAGGGAGCTGGCAGGGGGCAGGAGGGGCACTGACACAGAAGACTCAGCCCTGCCTGGTGCTTCATCTCTCAGGGAGATGGAGCTCTGCTTAGGCCCAAGGATGTCCCAGCACCATTCCTGCAGAGCCTGCTGGTGGCCAGGCCCCAGCACCAAGCACTGCAGCTGCCTGAAGCAGCAGAGCCTCTGGAGCTGGAGGAGCAATCCCAGAAGCCTCTCTCAGAAACAGGCCTCAGAAGGCCAGAGCCAAGGCTCCTCTGGCAAGGTGGCACCTCTGAGGTTACAGATGAGCTCCCAACTGCTGCCAGGCAGGAAAGCATCTCAGCTGCCTTCTTCAGGAAGGTGTCCTGGGAATAATGGCCTGGGGGAGATCCTCAGCTCTCCAGCAGCCATGAGTGCACAGGATGAAACCAAAGCACCACTGCAGAGCTGGGCCAAGCACTTCCTCAGTTGTCCTTTGCCTGTTTGGGAGTCTGACTGGCAGCTCTGTTCCTGGTTTGCTCCTGGAGACCCTAAGCTGTCCAGGCAGGAGGCTCTCAACATGTTCTTTGGGCAGGAGGGAGCAGAGCTGGACTGGCAGAAGGGTGCAAAATGCCCCCTCAAAGTTTCTGCCAGGCCTCTCAGCTTGCTCCTGCAGGCTTGGGTGTAGGAAGTGAAGCTGGAGCCCAGGCCTCATCTGTGGCTGGGCTTGGAGCCACACTCAGCAGATGCCATGGGCACAGCCAGACTTGATTTGCTCCCAGCTCCCATCTCAGCTGCCCCTGGCTTGATGAGGTGCTGGAGCCTGCAGCAGAGTGCTCTCCCCCAGAGCAGCCACTTGCTCACTGCAGCCCTTGGGGCTTGCTTTGCAGCTGCTGCTGCTGTCCAGTGCTGTGGAGCTGGGAGGTGCTGTGGAAGCTCTCCCTTTGCCCCAGGCCAGGGCTGCTCTCCTGCCTCCCTCTCCCTGCTCAGCCTCTCCACCTCTCCTCCCTCCCCAGGTGTTCGATGTGCTGCCGCTGCATGGGCTGCTGCAGCCGGGCCAGAGCCAGCAGGTCACCTTCAGCTTCTTTGGCCACCCTAACACTGTGGCCTGTGCCAGGGCTCTCTGCAGGGTGCAGGGAGGCCCCAGCTACGAGCTCAGGCTGCGTGGGGAGGCCTCACTCATCAGCTACCTCCTGGACACCACGGAGCTGGACGTGGGGCTGCAGGTAGCGCAGGCTTCTCCTTGCCTGCAGCCCTGGCTGCTGGGGGCTGCCTGCCTGGGGCTAGGGCCAGCTGCTGTGCTGGCTCCAGGGCTTGGCAGCACCACCTTGGAGTGCTGCCTCCTGCTGCCAAGCTCCACCCCCACCTCAGCTGGGAAGTCCTCCTCTCCAAGGCACCTGGAGGTGCCTCCTGGGGTGGGCAGGAGGCCAGCGCTGCCCTCCAGAGGGCTGTGTTCTCCAGACAGCAGCTGCTGAGCTGCTGCTCGAGCCTGAGCTGCAGGAAGAGGCTGCTGTAATGCTCTTGGCTCATCAGCAACAGAAAGCCAAGAGGAAGCCCTCTTGGGCTTGCCAGTCCCCATCCTGGGGGGAATGTCCCAGAGTCACCCCCACTTCCCTTTTCAGTTCCCCCCCAGCTGTTTCCAGCTGTTGGCCCTGTGCTTGGTGCTCTGTCTGCCCTGTGTCCCTGCCAGCTCTGCAGGTGCCTTTGCCTCTGCCATGTGTTGATGCCAGCTGCTTTGCTCCAGCCAAGGCTTTGAGGCCCCCTCCAGGTGCAGAGAGCTCAGCTCCTCTCTGCTTCCATGCCTGATCTCTGGGTGCTTGGTGCTGTGCCTCTGCAGGGTGCCCCAAAGCTCAGCTGCTGTGCAGGGCCAAGAGGTCCCTTGGGGCTGGGGGTGCCCAGGTGAAGCTGGGAGCCAAGTGTCCAGCTCTGCTCTGCTGCTCTGCTGCACTGCCTCCCTTGGCTCCTTCCCCAGTGCCAGCTGCAGGAGATGCCCAGTGCCAGGCCTGTCTCTAACTGCCCACTCCTCTCTCCTCTCTGCAGCTGTGGGACGTGGTCACAGAGGTGGAGCTGACCCTGCAGAACTGTGGGAAGCTGCCCTTCCCCTTCGTGGTGCTGAGCCCTGGCACGGGCACTGCCCGCAGCCCCCTGCCCGCTGTGCCCCTGGTGGTGCCCAGCACGGTGAGGATGGGGGCAGCACAAGGGCCTGACCCTGGCCCTGTGCCAGCCTGCCCTGGCTGGGCTTGGAGGGGAAAACCGGGGAGAAAGAGAAGAGCAGGAGGGAACTGTCCCAGCAGCAGGCAGGGCTGGGAGCTGTCTCTGCTGAGGGGATGCAATCACAGGATCCTTTGGCTTGGAAGAGCCCTTTCAGATCCTCAAGGCCAGCTGGGAGCTCAGCACTGCCAGGCCAGCCCCAAACCCTGGCCCTTGGCACCACATCTCCACAGCTTTTCAGTGCCTCCGGGGCTGGGGACTGCCTGCTGCCCTGGGCAGCCTGGGCCAGGCCTTCACAGCCCTTGTGGGGAAGAAATTGTGCCTGATGGCCAACCTCCCCCTCCCCTGGCACAGCCTGAGAGCATTTGCTCTTGTCCTGGGTCACCTCCTGTGGGAGCAGACAGGAACTGCCCTGCCTGCCCCTGCCAGGGCTGCCCAGGAGACTGCCTGGCTCTTGCCTGGCCATGAAGCTCCTGTGCCAGGAGCTGGAGCAGCCCTTCCCTGCTCCTTCACCCCTCCAGCTCTGCTCCTCTGCAGCAGCTGGGGGGGGCAGTGAGGGGGCCAGGGCTGAGCAGGGCTGGAGCAGTGCAGAGAGGAGTTTGCAGCATCCCAGCAGCCTGCCCTAGCTGCAGCTGTCCCTGCTCACTGCAGGCCTGAAGGAGCTGCTGGCACAGAGGCTGGCTGGAGCTTCTGTAGTGAGTGGTGGTCCCCAGGGGGCAGGAGCTGGTCAGGACCTGAGGGAGCTGCTTGAGAGGGTCCAGCCAAGGGCTCTGAGGGGACTGGAACATCTGTCTGGTGAAGAAAGGCTGAGGGGCTTGGGGCTTTGTAGCCTGGAGAAGACAAGACAGAGGGCAGATCCCCTCAGTGCTTCTGAAGCCTTCAAGGGGACCCAGGGGGCTCTGGCCAAGGCTCTGTCAGTGGTGCCCAGGGAGAGGACAAGGGGCAATGGGCACACACTGCAACAGCCAAGTTCCATCTGACAGCAGGAGGACCTTCTGTGTGTTGAGGGCAGTGGGGCACTGGGGCAGGCTGCCCAGAGAGGCTGTGGAGTCTCCTCTGGAGCCATTCCAAAGCCTCCTGGCTGCACTCCTGTGCAAGCTGCTCTAGGTGACCCTGCTCTGACAGGGGGGTTGGACTGGATGATCTCCAGAGGTCCCTTCCAAGCCCTGTGATTCTGTGACCTTGAAAGGTCCCTTCCCAGCCAAAGCCTTCCAGGATTCTGTGACCTCAGCTCCTGAGCCTTGGGTGGATGTCTCTGGGCTGGAGCAGCATTCCTCTCTCAGGCCCTTGGTGCCATGGGCAAAGGAAGCCAAATGGCTTCCATCTTTCCTCCTGCCTGCCTCCTGCAAGAGGTGCCAGGCTCATGCCCTCTTCCTGCCAGCTTCTGAAGGCACAGCTCTGCTTGGTGCTGCTGTGGCAGCGTGGATGGTGCTGGCAGTGGGGCTGGGCTGGCTCTGGCTGTGTCCTGTGCTGGAGTGGGGGCTCAGGGGGCAGGTCCTGGCCCACTCCTCAGCTCCTCCCTGCAGCCTGAAGGGGAGCAGGGACCTGCAAGTGCAGCCCTGTGTGCAGTGGGCAGCTGAGGAAGGCTGCAGATGTGTCCTGTCACCCAGAGCCAGGTGCCTCTGGATCTGCTTCCTTTTGCTCTGGCCTGGGACAGCTCTTCTGGAAGCCAGAGACACTTCTGGAAGCCCCAGTGACACTTTCTGTTCTAGATCTTGTCCTAGGCTCTGCTGCTGTGTGGCCAGAGATGTGTTTGCAGCTCACAGAATCACAGGATTGTCAGGCTTGGGAGGGAGCTCAAGGCTCAGCCAGTTCCAACCCCCCTGCCATGGGCAGGGACACCTCACACCACAGCAGGTTGCTCACAGCCACCTCCAGCCTGGCTGCAAACACCTCCAGGCAGGAGGCTGCCACCACCTCCCTGGGCAGCCTGTGCCAGGCTCTCACCACCCTCATGGGGAAGAACTTCTTCCTAACACCCAACCTGAATCTCCCCCTGTCTAGCTTTGCTCCACCCCCCCAGTCCTGTCCCTCCCTGACACCCTCAAAAGTCCCTCCCCAGCTTTCTTGGAGCTGCCTGCAGAGACCTGAAGGCCACCAGAAGGTCTCCTGGGAGCCTTCTCCTCTCCAGCCTGCACAAGCCCACCTCTCTCAGTCTGTCCTCAGAGCAGAGCAGCTCCAGCCCTCTGCTCCTCCTTGTGGCCTTTCTCTGGAGCTCAGCATGAGCCAGGGCAGGCTCCTGCACCCTGAGTTGAACTGCACAGGCAGGAGGTTTGGTGGGAGTCCCAGGTGGGGCTCAGAGCCCTGGACACCCACCTGCACTCCCAGGATCCCAGGAGGGGTGTGGTTTGCAAGGGGCCTCTGGGGGTCATCCAGCCCAACCTCCTCCTTCCAGCAGGGCACCCCCAGCAGCGTGCCCAGGGGGGGTTGGAATCTCTCCATAGGAGACTCCACAACTTCTCTGGGCAGCCTGCTCCAGGCCTCCAGCACCCTCACAGCAGAGAATTTTCTCCTCCTGGTCAGCTGGAACTCCCTGGGTTCCAGCTGATGCCCCTTGCCTCTTGTCCTGTCAGTGGGCACCACTGACAAGAGTCCAGCCCCATCCTCTTGTCCCCCACAAGCCCTTTAGCTCTTGCTGAGCTTTGAGCAGAGGCCCTCTCTGGGGCTGCTCTTCTCCAGGCTCAACAGCCCCAGGAGTCTCAGCCTCTGAGCCTCACAAAGATGCTGCAGGCCCTCAGCATGTGTGTAGTCTCCCTTGGACTCTTTCCAGTAGGTCCCTGTCCCTTTTGAGCTGAGGAGCCTAGTGGCCACCACTGAGGTGCTGTGAGAGGAGCTGCTGGCCCTGCAGAGGGCAGGGGCACTTCCCTTGCCTTGCCCAGCACTGCTGCTGGAGCTTTGCTTGGTCAGGCCTGGCTCCTGCTGGCTGAAGGCAAAGCCTGGGAGCAGCAGAGCTGTGCTGGTGCTGAGCAAAGGCCAGGCTGTGCTGAGGGAAGGCCTCCTCCTGCTCTGGAGGGATTCCAGCTCCCCCTGGCCATGCTGCTCTTGGGCAAGCTGCTGGGGGTGCCCTGCTTTAGCAGGGCAGTTGGAGTGATGACCTCCAGAGGTCCTTTCCAGCTCTCCCCACGCTGGCACTCTGGAGGGGACCTGGCAGCCTGGGGCAGGAGACAAGCTCTTGGAAAGCAGACAGCTAGAAGGTGCTGCTGTCTGCTGTCTTCTAGAGGAGAACCTGGCTGAGCATCACCCCCTCCATCAAAGCCTCTTTGGTGCATTCCCTCCCTGCAGGGTAGCCTTGGAGCCGGCCAGCAGCAGGTGCTGAAAGTCTCTTACCTGCCAGAAGCGCCTGGGGCCTTCTGCAAGGCTTTCCAGCTCCAAGTGGGTCACCTGGAGCCGCAAGAAGTCTGCCTGAAAGGAGAGGGAAGCTTTCCCAGGCTCTGCCTGCACCTGCCCAGGAACATCCAAGGTGAGCACTGCCTGGCTGCTCCTCAGGATGCTCCCCTGGGCTTTCCCCCAGGGCCTACCCCCAAGGCTGTCAGAGCAGCACTGGTGGCTTCCCCAGGCTCTGCAAGTCCCTGTGGGCTCTGTCCCAGGAGCCACCCTGCAGAGCTGGGTTTGCACCAGCTGGCTGGGGCTGAGCTGCTCCTCTGGGGGAGGAAGCTGGGCAGGGCTGAAGCTCAGCATGCAGGCAGGAGGAGCAGCTCCCACTGCCGGGTGCTGCACTTTGGCCACGGCAGCCCCAGGCAGAGCTCCAGGCTGGGCTCAGAGTGGCTGAGAGCAGCCAGGCAGAGAGGGACCTGGGGGTGCTGACTGACAGCTGCCTGAACATGAGCCAGCAGTGTGCCCAGGTGGCCAGGAAGGCCAAGGGCATCCTGGCCTGCATTAGGAGTGGTGTGGTCAGCAGGAGCAGGGAGGTCATTGTGCCCCTGTGCTCTGCATTGCTTAGGCCACACCTTGAGTCCTGTGTCCAGTTCTGGGCCCCTCAGTTTAAGAAGGACATTGAGAGACTTGAAGGTGTCCAGAGAAGGGCAACAAGGCTGGGGAGAGGCCTTGAGCACAGCCCTGTGAGGAGAGGCTGAGGGAGCTGGGGTTGTTTAGCCTGGAGAAGAGGAGGCTCAGGGGTGACCTCATTGCCCTCTACAGCTACCTAAAGGGTGGCTGTAGCCAGGAAGGGGTTGGTCTCTTCTCCCAGGCACCCAGCCCCAGAACAAGAGGACACAGTCTCAAGCTGTGCCAGGGGAGGTTTAGGCTGGGGGTGAGGAGAAGGTTCTTCACTGAGAGAGTCATTGGTCATTGGGATGTGCTGCCTGGGGAGGTGGTGCAGTCCCCACCCCTGGAGGTGTTCAGGAGGGGATTGGATGTGGCACTTGGTGCCATGGTCTGGCCATGAGGTCTGTGGTGACAGGTTGGGCTGGATGATCCTCGAGGTCTCTTCCAATGCTGTGCCCTGAGCTGCTGGAGGAGTGTTTCTGGGAGAGGTGGTGTGGGGAGGGGGCTGCCCAGCTCAGATGCCCACACTGCACTCTGGGGGGTTTCTGCCTTCAGGAAATGAGAAATATGAGAAGGCCTTCAGGAAGGTGAAAGAAAAGATGGCCAAGGACAGTGAGAGAGATGGAGAAGCTGTCCTGGGGGAGGCTGCAGCCACAGAACCAACCCCAGATGACTTGGCTGCCACGGTGAGAACAGCTGCTGCCCTGTGTGGCAGGAGCCAGCCTCTCCCCCTTGTGTCACTGCATCCCCTTGTGCCCCACAACAGGCTTCTTGGGGCCCTGCTAGCAGGTGGGACCTCCCTGCCCACACTCAGCCATGACTCTCATCAGCTGAGTGCTGCCCCAGGGGCTGTCCAGCCCTGGAGGTTGTCCCTGCTGGAGCTGGAGGAGCTTCCTGGCAGCTGGCTGAGATCCTGCAGGCCATGCTCATGGGGGTGAATTGATGGGGCCCCATCCCTGGGCTGTTTGTTCCTCCCAGGCCAAGCCCTGCCAGGTTTGCAGAGCTTGAGAGCAGCAGCCTGGGCTGGCCCTGGGACTGTGCTCAGCTCTCATCTGCAGGAGGCAGCAGCTCTCTCCTGGTCTCCTGCTCCAGAGGGCTTTTGTCCAGCTTGCTTCGGCACTCCCTGTGGGCAGGCAAATCCCTGGAGCTCTGAGAAGTTCCTGGCTTGTCCATCTGTGTCTGGCATAGCTTTGAAGGCAGTGTCTGGGCAGGTGAGGGTGCTGGAGCTGGTAGCTCTGGAGAGAAGGTGCTGCCCAAGAGAGCTGGAGGTGTCCCAGGCACTGAGCAGTGAGACAAGAGGACTCCATCACCCCCTCGAGAAGAGCAGGATGGGATCCTCTTTCAGAGCCAAGCCCATGCCCTGGGAAGGACCTTGGCTAAGCAGCCCCTGTCTTTCCCTGCCTCAGCTGGACACTGGGCTGCAGATGCAGCTGGAGGACATCCTGCTCAAGGAGCACATCCTGGAGCAGCAGGAAGCTGTGGCCTGCAGTGCCCCAGAGGAAGCTGCCTTTAGGCTGCAGGCTCGCCGCAGGCTTCTCAAGTGAGTAGAGAGCTCCACAGCCACCTGCAGGTGCTCTGGGGGTGACAGCCAGCAGTGCAGCCCTGCTGCTGAGAGCTGCTGGGCTCTGCAGAGCTGGGCACAGCTGTGGGCAGCACAAAGGCTTTGCTCCTGAGAGCTGTGCCGTGCTGCCTGGGAGCAGCTGAGTGTCCTCACTTCCCTGAGCTTTGGGGGTGCTCAGCTGCCCACAGATGCTGGGCTCTCTTCATGGAGCCAGTGCAGAGCATCAGGCCCTTCCAGACAGCACAGACAGCATTCCTGCTGAGCAGCTCTGAAAGAAGCAGCTCAGAACTGGCCTCCTTTTTTTCCCACCAGACCACACTTGGCCCCAGAGCAGCTTGGCAAAGTCTCAGCTGGGGGCTTGGCTGCTGGGGGGACTGCAGGGCTCTCCTAGGTCGCTTGGTCCTTCCTTCTGCTGCTTCATGCTGAGGAGCAGCTGCAGCAGGCTCCAGCCCAGGCAGAAGATGCTCTGCAGAACAGTGGGATGGCTCTGGACAGGACCTGCCCATGGGTCTTGCAGGTGTTGGTGGCTGTGGTCCCTGGGGCTCTGGGGACAGAGCTGGGTGAAGGTTTCCTGGGGCGCAAATCTGACAAGGCCCTGAAGCAGTTCCAGGCTTGGGCTGCAGGCCAGGCTCAGCAGTTGCACTGAGAGCAGTGGAGCTGCAGGGGGCTTCTCTGCAGTGGCACAGGAGCTGTGGGCAGTGTCCATTGGGAACCAGCTGTGTTTGAAGGTGCCCCTGGGAGCTGCTAGAACCTGGGCCCTGCCTCCCCTGGCACCGGCCAGAGTCTTGTCCCCGGCTGCTCAGGTGTTGGGTGTCAGCAGCTTGAGCTGAGTTTTCCCAGTGGATTTGCACCTCCCATCCTGTGGCAACGTGGCCAGGCTGTGGGTTCAGGAGTGCCCTCCCTCCTCCCTGCAGAGCTGAGCTGCCTGAGCACATCCTGGACTTTGGCTGCGTGGCTCTGGGTGGCATCCACAGGCGCAGCGTGAAGGTCACCAACCCGGGGCACTTCCCTGTGTCCTTCCAAGTCTGTGGGCAGCTCCTGCGTGGCACAGGTAGGCAGTGCTGGGGACCCTTCCTGTGGCCTGCCTGGGACAGCTCAGCCTGAGCCCCTGGCCATGGGGAGTTCTCTTGGAGCACTTGTTTGTAAAGCTTTGTCCTCCTTGGGACCTGCTGCTTTAGAGCCTGAGCTCTCCTGGCCAGCAGTGCCCAGGGGCCTGGCCTGCCTGTGGCTGCCCTAAGTCTGCCCTGCAGGGGCTGGGTGGGTGAGCACCTTGGGCACCTCTCAGCACCTTCTGCACTTGGCTGCCAGCAGCAGCAGCTGAGCTTCTCTGTGCACTCTCTGGCCTTGTGTTGCAAGGAGCTGGAGCCTTGGTGGTGCTGAGCTGCTTGGTGTGAGGCTCACGAGGTCCTGGGGCTTGTGTTCAGCCTCCCCTGGGGGTATCCCAACAGCTTCTGGCATCAGCCCTGAGGCAAGGCTGCAGCACCACCAATCGCTGCCTTGCTGTGCAGAAAGGGTGCTCAGAGGTCTCCTCCCAGCTGCTTGTAGGGAGCACCATGGCATGGGAGTTCTTTGAAGAGCTCTGAGTGTCCTTCCCTGCACTTGCTGGAGCTCCTCAGCTGCAATGTTTTCCTTTCCCCTGTGGCTCCTGGGCTCTGGCTGTGCAAAGCTTTTGCCAAGGGAGAAGGAGCAGCAGCTTTTCTGGAGGTGCAAAAGATCCTTCCCAGAGCTGCTAGCCAGGACACTTAAGGTGCTTGTGAGCCATCTCATGTCCCCTGTGCCTCAGCTGCTTCCTTTCCATCTGTTGAAGGCTTCAGCGTGGACCTGGGGCTCGTGAAGCAGCTGCCCTGCTCCCAGAGCAGAACCTTCACTGTGTGCTTGGAGCCCCAAAGTGCCACCCTGCCGCAGGGCGAGGTGGAGGCACTGCTGCCCATCAAGGTGCCCTCTGCTTCCCCCCCTCCCTGTGCCCACACTGCCTTTTGGGGCAGCTGGCAGGCTGGGATCTCACCTGGATGCTCTGTCCCTCACTAGGTTGCAGGAGGACCCACATGTCGTGTCCTCCTCCGTGCCAAGGTGGCTGTGCCCTCCCTCAGCCTCTCCAGGGCCAGGCTGGAGTTCTCTGCTGTCCAGTGTGGGCAGTGCCAGGAAGAGACCATCCGGCTCTACAATCAGCTCCCACTGCCCTGTCAGTGGTTCCTCAGCAGGGAGGAGCCTGCTCAGAAGGTAAAGCACAGACAGGGTGTGACTTGGAGCCTCTTGGCTGCCTTTCTTTCTCCTCTCTTGTCCTCTCTGCTCCTCTGGCTGCTCGAACGCTTGGGCTCCAGCTGGGCTGAGGAGGCTTTGGAGGGTGCAGAGCAAAGCTGCAGCCCCTGGGCCTGTTCACCAGCTGGTGCTTCACTTTCTGCCATCTTCACCCCTTGCTCCTCTTCTGAGGAGCACCCTCCCCTGCTGCCTCTCCTGCCTCCACATTTTGCCACCAGTTCTAGGCCAGTGCTGGCCACATCTGGTTTGGATGTGTGCTCCTACCCCACGAGTGCCAGCACTGCAGGCAGCCAGCTGTGTCCTGCCAGAGCAAGGAGACCTCACCCCCCTGGTTTTGTGCTCAGGTGGACAAAGCTTTGCCAGCCAGCAGGCGTCAGAAGCTGCTGCAGGAGCTGAAGGCCAAGGCCTCTGTCTTTGAGGTGCTTCCCTCAGCTGGAGTCCTGGACCCTGGGCAGTGGTGCAACCTGCAAGTTAGATTTTCCCCCGTGGAAGAGGTGAGCTGGGTGGATGTCAGCCCCAGGAGGTCTGGCAGGGCAGTGTGGGAAGGAGAGCCCAGGCAGGGAGCAGGAACTGAGCTCTTCCTCGACATGCAGCTTTCTGCAAGCTCAGCTTCCCCTGCTGGAGCCTCTGCAGAGGGGGCTTGGAGAGCCAAACACTGAGCAGAGGACACTCCCCTCCCTCCTGTCTGCCTCCTCTGCCCCTCTTCTTCGGCTGCTCTTTGCCCAACACAGCAGTGCCAGGGCACTGGGCAGGATAACCCTGTGGATCTTTCTGCTAAGCACTGCACTGTCCCAGGGAGGGCTCCAGGGATGGGCATCTCCCACCTCTTTGGGCAGCCTGGGCCAAAGGCTCAGCATTCAGCTTCCAAAACATCTCCTTTCCTTGGGGTCTGCATCTCCCTTTTTCAGTTCCAAACCATCCCTCCTTGTCCTCTTTTCTGTTCTCCATTCCCCTCAGAGGTGCTGCTACCATCCCTGGCCTTGGGGCATGGGGTGAATTTGAGGCCCTGCCACCTGGCACTTCATGGAGGAGCTTCTGCACTTTTCTCTTTTCAGAAGCCCTACCTGAGCCAGCTGAAGATCAACATTTGCCAGAGCAGCCAGCACCTCCAGCTGCTGGTCTCGGGCAGTGGGTTGGAGCCACGCCTGGAGTTCCAGCCTGAAGTGCTGGAGCTGGGGCCAGTGCTGCCATCCAGCCCCGGGGCACAGGGCACAGTGGTGGTGAAGAACCCTTGTGAGTTCCCCATCGAGTTTTACTCCTTGGAGTTTGACCAGCAGTACCTTGCTGAGGAGCAGGTAAGAGACAAAGTCTGGTCCCCAAGGCCACGTTTCTGGAGCTTCAGGGCACTGCAGCATTCCCAGCCTCGTGCCAGGGAGCTGGAGACAGAAGCCAGGGCAAAGCCTGGTGGTGTTGCAGGGTTAGCTCCTCTGCTGGCAGGCTGTGGAGGGGCTTGGCTAGTCCATGGTGTTGGGAGGGAGGCCCGAGGGAGAAGATGGCTTGGCTGGGGAGCTGCTCCTGTGCTGGAGCTCCTGTGCTGGAGCTCCAGCAGTGCCTCCCACGAGTGGTTTCCCTTTCCCATGCACAGATCCTGCGGCAGCTGCAAGACTACGACTGCCGCAGGACCTTGCTGCTGCCTCCACGTGCCCCAGGGGAGCAGCTGCCTCCAGAGCTGCTAGAGGGCTGTCAGGGCCAGAAGAGGCTGCAGGATGAGCAGGCCAGGTCCAGTCCTCAAGACCCAACAGCCCAGGACAAGGCTGAAGGTTTGACGTTGGTTGTCTCGAGTGGAGGCTCAGCAGGGAGCCCAGCCCCCTTCCCCTGAGCTCTCCTCACTCCCTAGCTTGGT
The DNA here is from genome assembly GCF_026170545.1 of Melanerpes formicivorus. Taxonomy (NCBI): domain Eukaryota; kingdom Metazoa; phylum Chordata; class Aves; order Piciformes; family Picidae; genus Melanerpes; species Melanerpes formicivorus. Next base: position 340,458 of record NW_027142577.1, on the reverse strand, counting down.
GGAGCAGGTCCAGGGTGACACTTGTGACAGCCATGAGAGCAAGCAAAGCAAGCTTCTGTCTGCCCTGTCTGGGGAAGAACTCAAAATGTCCCCTTGCAGGAGGGCCAGGGCCAAGGCAGAGGTCTGGGAGTTTTCCTCAGCTTCCCCAAAGGAACATCTTTGCCCCGGGAGCTGCTGGGGTCAGGCTGATGGTGAAGCTGTCCTGGGCAGCTCAGCGCCTTTGCTCTCCTCCCTGGCACTGCAAGCTGAGGTGCTCTGGGTGACCTCCTAAGGGCTGTTCTGGTGAATTCAGAGCCAAGCCACATCTACTGCAGTGACATTTCTAAAGCACCCAGGTGGAGCCTCTCCCTTGGGGCTCTGTCAGATGCCCCTTTCTGCCTGTGCCCTCCTTACTCAGCAGGACCTGGGACCAAGCTCCCATGAGGACCATGTAGACAGTTGATGGAAGGAGATTTCTCTCAGTCCTTTTAGGTGTTGCTGCATGCTCTGCTTTCCTCTTGCTGCCACCCCATTTACTTAGGGGCATGTTCAGCAGCATCAAGGGCAGAGCCTGATCTGCACAAGCTGAAAGGAAGTCCATGGATGTGACATTGGTTTGAGCAGAGTCTCCTCTGCCAGGATCTGAGGGGCTGGAGGGGATGAGGAGGATCACAGGTAGGCAGGAGGCTGACTCCTCTACCCATTTCTGCACAGCTGAGCATCAGCCAAGCTCCACCAGCATCAAGGAGGCCACAGAAGAACTGGAGGCCAGCCCAGTCCGTAGGGCCCTCGCCCGGTACCTCAGCGTCGCTGAAGGAGCCCCACAGCGCAAAGGGATCGTGCTCATCATCCATGGGGCACCCCTGGCAGGTACCTGAGCTGGAGCTCTTGGCTGTGAGGAGGGGGGAAGCAGGAGAGGCATGTCCTGGTGGAGCACGGTGCTGGGTTGAGCAGTTGAAGCGATGCAGGGGGAGGCACAGCTCTGCTGGGGTGGTCCCAGGCCCTCAGCAGCTGGTGCCAGTGGTGTGGCTCATCTGGTGTCCATGCAGCTGGGCTCTGGTTCCCCCCAGGAGGGTGACCATGTGCCCCTTGCTGCATGGCAGCACGGTGCCTGGTGTCCCTGTTGCCTGTGGAGCAGTGCCGAGCCCGGCCCGAGCCCTAAACTGTGCCCAGCTGCTGCCTGAGGCAACGCCAAGCGGCACAGGCCAGGGGATGGTCTGAGTGGTGGTGGCACAGGGCTCAGAGCAGCGCCCCAGGCCCAGGCTTGAAGTGGCTCCCTAAGGGAGGGATGAAGTCCTCCTCTGTTTGGGGAGCTCGCAGAGCCTGTCCCCGGCAAGCCCTGCGGCCGCAGGGGTCCCCAAGCAGCCTCCCTCTCTCTGCAGGCAAGACGTCGGCAGCGGCCGCCCTGGCCAAGCACTACGGCGCCGCCTGCCTGTCCCTGGACGCTGTGGTGAGCGAGGCCGTGGCGGCCGGGAGCAGCGCGGCAGGGCGGCGAGCCCGGGAGCTGTGCAGCGCCGCCGGCAGCCAGCAGAGCCTCCAGCAGGCACAGGATGGCCGTAAGGAGACAGGCTGGGCCCGGAGCAGCGCTGCTGCAGCCCCCGGGGCTGCCTGCTTCTGCTGGCTCCAGAGCAGTGGCACAGCCCCGGGGGCTCTTGAGGAGCAGGGGTGCAGCACAGAGCAGGGCAGAGCCCTTGCAGAGAGCAGTCCTGGGGACTCAGACGCCAGCCGAAGGGCTCATGCAAGGGCACTCTGCCTGCCCTGCCCTGCCCTTCTCTGCACAGCTTCCTTTGCTAGGGGTGGGGAAGCCCCCAGCATCTTTCTCAGAGCCTTTCCCTTGCCTGCGTGCAATCTCCACCCTGTCCCTCATGGCCATCAGGCAGAACTTCTGCCTGCTTTCAGCAGGCACAGCCCTCTGAAGTGGCTCCTTAGGCATGAGGTGACTGACTTTGTGGCTTCACAAGGCCAAGAGGAAGGGCAGGAGCTCCCAGAGGAGTCTGAGATGAGAGCCATGCTGTAGCTGAGCTCTTTTCTCCCGCGGTTTCCCTGGGGGTGCTGTCAGCTCCTGCAGCTCCTGCACACTGAGTTGTTTTCCACCTGAGTCCAAGCTCTTGGCGGAGCCTTTATGGGGCAGTGGGTAGCCCAGGCTCTGCTGGCTGAGGCCACAGCTTGCCTCTGCTTGGGCTACCTTGGCATTGCTCAGCTTTGAACCTGCCTGGGTTGAAAGCTGGTGGAAGGAAGAAGGGTCTGGGTCCCTGGCAGGGTTGTCTCCCGTGGAGATGGACAGCGGAGGTGGGGCAAGGCATCCAAACCTCTCTGGCTTGTAACTGCAGTGCCAGGTTGGTCTGTCCTGCCACAGGAAGAGGAGAGCAGGGAAGGAGCTGCTCCTGGAGAACAGCGAGTGCAGTGTCCCTGCCAGGGTGCCCACTGGGGTGGAAGGTGCTGGTGTGCTCCTCCCAGCAGCCCCCTGAGCCTTCTGGGCCCTCCGCAGGTGTGAGGGCAGCTGCTGCCCTCTGGCGGCGGCGCAGCACCAAGGCCAGGCCCCAGAGCTCTGTGGACAACGGCAGGCAGCAGCCCCTCAGCTCCCGAGGCCAGCCCAGAGCTGCGGCCGGCAAGGGGCAGGCTTCTGCTGAGAGACAGCTTCCGACGGAGTCCTCAGGCTCCCAGGTGAGGCATGGCCTGCCCTGGCTGATGCCAGGGAACTTTCTGTGACCTTTGAGCTGTTTTGGTCGGGATAGGACTCCAAGATGATCAAATCCAGCTGCTGACCCAGCACTGCCAGGTCACCACTACACCGGGTCCCTCAGCACCACATCTTTCTGGCTTTGCAGTCCCTCGGGGATGGGGACACCCCCCCTGCCCTGGGCAGCTGAAGATCAGGCTAGTCCAGGAGGCCTGGTCAGCTGCTTGTCCTTCCTGTGCTGTGTGCTGGTGCCAGCGCTGGGGGCTGCTGCTCCAGGGCTGTGCTCTGCAGGGTTGTCCCCCGGAGCCGCTGGCCTGCGCTTTCCTTTCAGTCCCTTGCTAGGGAGAGAGCTCAGCTCCAAGGCCAGCAGCTGGGATTGCCCAGGGGGTGCCAAGGGGGTTTATGTTGTGGTGATGTTCAGTGTGGTGCTGTTCAACGCTGCAGGGCTCCTCCGGCTCTCCTCTCATCTCTGCCCCTCCTGCACAGCCCTGGCTGAGCCCCAGCGGCAGCACGGTGGCAGAGCTGGGCCCGGTGAGCTGCGTGCTGCCCGAAGAGCTGCTGGTGGCCATCCTCTCTGAAAGGCTGCAGGTGCGTGGCCAGGGGGCAAAGGACACCTTCCTGCTGGAGAGGCACAACTGGGAGAGCAGGAGGAGTCCTGCTGTTGGAGGGGTCCTGGGCTCCTTGGGGGAAGCTGCAGATGCCAGCAGCTGGCAGGGCCGTGGGGACAGCTCAGAGCTTGGCACAGCTGCTTGGTGACCTTTGTCACTGAGTGGCCCAGAGCTGCAGCATGGCACAGCTGATTTTCTCTTGGCCTTTCTTCACAGCTGAGGGACTGCTCCCAGGGAGTGGTGTTTGATGGCCTGCAGAGCCTCTTTGCAGGCAGCACAGTGTCTGCTCTCCTCTGCCTGCTCAAAGCTGTTGGAAACCAACCTCGCATCTATTTTGTCAACCTGCTGCAGGATTTTGCCTCTTGGCAAGCCAGGCAGGCAGCTGCAGAGGAGCAGGAAGGTGAGAATCCTCATCTCCCTGCCTCCCAAGGCTTCTCTCCAGAGCCCTCAGCCCTGTCCACATGTGTCTGGTTCACCAGCAGAGCTGGTGAGAGGTAGTTTCAGGAAGCCTTCGACTTCCTGCCTTGGTGCAGCTCACTGTTGCTTAGAAGACAGCAGAGCTGAGGCTGGGAGACTTCTCTCAGTCTCCAGCACTGAAGCTTGGGCCCAGGTGCAAGCTGCTGGGGCTCAATGTCTGAGCAGCAGCCGGCTATGCACCATGCCTCTGTGCCAGACTGGTGCTGGTTTGGGGGTTCTTTGGAGCTGGGAGCAGGGCTGTGAGCTCCCTGCTGGCTCCTGGCAGGGCTGGGCCAGAGCTGTGGCTCCTCGCAGCTCCCCCAGCACAGCTCTGCTCTGTCTCTCCTCTGGTGCCTGCTGAAGGCTGGCAGCGGGAAGAAGCGGCCAGGAGGGAGGAAGCAGAGCTCTGGGAGCTGGGGGAGGAGGAGTTTGATGCCCTCACGGAAGAGCAGAAAGCTCAGCTGGAGAGCAGGATCCGACAGCTCCAGAGGGAGAGGAGGCAGAGGTCTGTAAGCCTTCTGTGGGGAGCTGCCCAGCACAGTGTCCCTGCAAGGTGTCCCTGCTCTGGGGACCTTGGTTGGGCTTGGGGAGGTTCCAGAGAAGAGGCCAAAAGTGTCCCTGCCGAGCGGCACAGGGATGCTGCCTTCCCCCTGCCTGGCTGCCAGCAGAGGAGAGACCTTCCTGCAGGGAGCTGAGAACATCTCCTCCTGCTGCTAGTGCTGAGGCCTCGGGCTCAGAGCCTGCTGCAGGCAGCTGGGCTCTGTGCTGGCCTTGCCCTTATGCTTCTGAGGGTCTCTAATTTCATGATGTTAATTCCCATCCCCTTCAGCCCTTCCTCACCTCAGCAGAGGGGCTGTGGTGTGGGTCTGTGTGAGGCACATCTCCCAGGACAGACAGCACAGGTTTCCCACAGTCCCAGCTGGCTTCCAGCAGGAATCCTGTTTGTTCAGAGCCTGTTTTGCAGGAGGGGAGCTGCTGCAGCCTTTGTTTTCTGACTGCTGTGGCTGTCCTCCATAAGGAGCAGGCCATGCCCATGGAGAAGGGCTGGACAAGCTGAGCAGAGTTGGCATCAGTGAGCATCTTGGGTGGGATCAGCAATAGTGTGGTCAGCAGGAGCAGGGAAGGGATTGTCCCCCTGTCCTGGGCACTGGGGAGGCCATAGCTCCAAGCCTAGATTCGGTTTTGGAAGGACACTGAAGGGCTGGAGTGTGTCCAGAGAAGGGCAATGAAGGTGGGGAAGGCTCTGGAGACTGCCAAACCCCTGTGGGGGTGGTGCTGAGGAGCATGGGTTAGTGGGCAGCTGGCAGTGCTGGGCTCCTGGTTGGACTTGATGATCTGAAAGATTTCTTCCATCCAAAGGGATTCTGTGAGTCTCTGATTCTGAGCACTGGTGCAGGGAGAACTAGGGGTAAGTGCTTGGTCAGCTGCTTTACTCGGGGAAATCAAGAGAGAGCTTCAGGCATCAGTGTGGAGTGATGGTGGAGCAGCCTTTGGCCGGTGCCTGGGGGGACCTTACTGGAGCAGCAGCAGGATTTAGCCCTTCCAACAGCAAAGCCTCACTGGGGCTGGCCTTGCAGACCCCCTCCCCCCTTTCCTCCCTTGGAATGTTCCCAGCCTCCCCAGCTTGAGGGAGATCCCTGGAGAGGTTGTAAGGGCTCTGCATGGGCTCAGGGTCAGTGGCTGAAGTGCAGGAGCCCAGGGCTCTGGTGGGGACTCTCAGAGCTGTTTTCCTTTTGCCTTGCTGCAGGGCGCTGCAGCGGCTGGCTGAAGAGCTTGAGGAGCAGCAGCAGGAGCTGCAGCACTGGAAGGAGGCAGAGGAGCTGAGGAAGTGGAAGCAGAGCAAGAAAGAGCAGAAAAGGCAGCCTCTGGTCAGGGAGGTGGGTGGCTGTGTGAGCAAGAGCCCTGGGGATCTTCCCGCTGAGCTGCAGCCCTGTTGAGAATGCAGCAGCCCCAGGCCGTGCTGGGCAGCCTGCTCCTGGCTGGGGCTGTGCTGGGAAACAACAGCTGGTGCCTGATGGTGCTGCTGCTTCACCAGGGGCTTTGCCACAGCTCTGGGGGTGAGCTGCTCTTTTGGGATCAGGCTGCCTTGGAGTCCTGGCTCCACACAACTCCAGACATGCCCTGGGAAGTCCTGGGTGGCTTTGGTCCAGCATTCCTCCCCACCCTGCTTGTGCCCTGCAGCTCTGAGCCAGGGCCTGCCTGGGAAGTGGGGTCTGCTCCTGCCTGCCTGGCAGGAGAGAGCAGCAGGACCCAGGTGTTTGTGAGCAGCCAGGCTTCCTAAAGAGTCAGGGGTACTCAGCATCCCCAGAAACGAGCCCCAAGGACTGCTCAGGAGGAAGGAGGGCTCTGGAGTTTCCTGCTGGGCTTGGGGCAGCTCCTATGTTGCTGACTGCTTGTGGGTCTGGCCCTGAGGGCTTTGGTTTCAGTTGAGCTCACCTGGGTACCAGCTGTGTTCTGGCCTGGGACTTGTAGAGCACCTGGCACAGATGATGCCTGGGCTGCTGTTGTAAAGATCATCAGTGTCCTGCAGCATTTGAGTCCTGCTTTGAAATGCTGATGGCTTTCTCCTGCTCCTCCTGCCCAGAGCATCAACACATCCAGCAGCAGCACCAAGCAGCTGAGTGTCAGTGAGCAGGCAGGCAAGAAGGGCTCTGCCAAGGAGGGCCCAGGCTCTGCTGCAGCTGGCAAGGAAGATGAGAAGAAGCAGAGCAAGCTTGCCCCGGCAGACACCTGCTCAGAGCTAGAAGCCCAAGAGCAAGGCCAGGCTGACAGCAAGAACTTGGCCCTGAGCTTTAAGGCCTATGAGGCATCACAGAAAGATGTGGCACGTGTTTTGTCATGCTGGGACAGGGTGCAGGGTGTCCTGCTGTCCCCTTCAAAGCAGGAAGCTCAGCAGCAAGCAGAAGATCAGCAGCAGCATTTATCCAGGCCCAGAAGGCAGAAGGCTAAAAAGAAGGAGCGTCAGGAGAGGCAGGAGAAAGAGCTCCTGGAGAAACTGAAGCCTCCTGAGGCCCCCAAGTTGTCTCAGCTGGAAGGGGGAGGTGCAGCAGGGTCAGCCAGTGGCCAAGAAGTCGGCGTGCCCTGCTTGGACATCGAGGTGCTGAGCTCTGCAGATGTGCTGAGCACCATCCTGGAGAGCAGGAAGCTGCCAGGGGCAGAGCAGGTAGGGCCCCACAATGCTCAGGTGCTGAGCCTGCCCCGTGGGGGCCCTGGGGCCTTGTGTCCCAGCGGGTGCCAAGGGCACAGAGCCTTCTCCAGGCTGCTGCTGCTGTCCCTCAGCAGCCTTGTGCTTTGGCTGGGGGCAGAGGGAGTGCTCTCTGTGCAGGCCTCCTGCCTGTCAGCTGCTCTGCCAGTCTGGGGAGAAAGGGGGTGCCAGGGCAGCCCCTGGGCTTTGCTCCCTTCAGCTGAGTCACTTGGGGCAGAGATTCCTCTGCAGGTGCCACCTGTAGTCCTGGCCCTGCTCTGGAGCCTGCTCCCCACCCTGGGCAGAGCAAGGGCTGTGCTCCACCTCAGTCAATCAGAGCTCCCTAACAGCTCAGTGTCTTTCAGGAGGTGTGAGGATAGAGGCCACAGGAGCATGACCAAGGTTTGCTCTTCTGCTTTAGGTGCTGGATGAGCTGGGCCTGGGTCCCTCAGGGCCCCCCATTCCTCCCCCTGCTGTCTACTCTGTGGTTCACTGCCCAGCCAAGCGGGAGGTGCCTGCAGAAGTCCTCCAGCACTTTGTGCTCCTGCCAGCAGCTGCCACAGGGCCAGAAGAGGAGGAGGCTCCTGAAAGTGTTGTGGATGTCCCCACTGTGCCCACAGTGAAGGTGCCAGGACAGGGACCAGGCTGGATGGGGGCAAAGGGGCAGGTGGGATGGAAAAGGGTGAGAGTGGCAGGGCAGTGAAGATGTGACAGGGCCCAAGCCTGCAGAGATCCCTTCTGGCTGTCCAGAAGAAAGAGCTCTGCTTGAAACACAGGGCCAGTCTGAGAGGAGAGGCAAAGCCTCAGCAGCAAAGCCTGCTCTGCCCCTCAAACCTTCAGCTGGGAGGTGCAAAGATGGAGAGGAGCTGGCACTGAGTGCTGAAAGCCCTATCCTGGGCTGATCCCCAGCAATGTGGGCAGCAGGTCAAAGGAGAGGCTTTTGCCCCTGTGCTGTGCTCTGCTCTGCTGAGAGCTCCCCTGCAGTGCTGGCTCTCAGGGCAGGTCTCAGCTGTCTTTCCCTTTGCTCTCTCCCTTTGGGGTGAAGACCTCAGAGGAGCAGGGCACCCCAGCCAGAGGCCATTGGAGAAGGGAGAAAGGCAGCAGCAGCCAGGAGGCTGTGAGGGGAAAGCAGAGCTCTGGCTGTGGCAGGAGAGATCTCCAGGGACCAGCCACAGGACCCCCCAGCCGTTCCTCTGAGGGGGACCAAAGGCACGTGGACACCCTGCCCCCCCCAGAGAGCTGTGCCAGGTGAGCTGTGAGGGAGGAGGGATCCCTCTGCTTCAGGGCCAGCTTGCCAAGGAGGTTTCCCACCCCAGCTCCACCATGGCTCCTCCTGCTCTCCTTTGCTCCTCAGCAGTGCCTGAAGGTTCCTCTTTCCCTGCCAGGCTCAGCAGCTACCGCTGGGTAGTGCCTGCCCAGGGCCAGGTGGTGCTGCAGGTCCACTTCAGCTCCGCGCTGCTGGGCAGCTTTGAGCAGAGGCTGCACTTCGAGCTGCTGGGCACCAAGCGCCCCTACCAGCTGCACTGCAGGGGCACCTGCCTGTACCCCAGCATCAGCCAGGAGCCACGGTAAGGCTGGCCCCTGGGGCCGTCCCGCTCTGCTGCCCCTGAGCTCAGAGCTGAGACTCTGCCCCTTGTGCCCCTGGGACCTGCCTGAGCCCCCCAGCATCTCTTGCCGTGCTTGGAGCTGGGCAGCGGTGCTGTGCCTCAGCCAGCACTAAGAGTTCAGCCTTTGGGAGCAGGTTTTGTGCTCAGAGAATCTCCCAACTCTTCCTTCTCTCTGTGCCAGGGAGGTGTTTCCTCGCTGCAGGCAGAGCAAGGCAGCTGATGCCATCATCTCCAAGCAGTATGTCCTGAGCACGGGGATGTTCCACTTCGGGCCGCTGCTGTGTGCCAAGGCAAGAGACAGGTAGGTGCTGCCCAGCCCCCAGCTGTGCTGCTTGCAGGACCTTGTGCTTCCAGGAACATGCACCCAGGGGCACGATTCAGGGCAGGCCCGGGCAGAGAGCTGGGAGTTTGGTGGCTTCGAAGGAGCACAGCTGTGGCAACTTGAGCACCTAGCAGGCACAGGAGTGCTGGGGGGGATGGAGCTGATCTTCCTGCCCCCTGGGGGCTTTGGTGGCCAGAGCCAGGTGCTGCTTGCGGCCTGAAAGCAGCTTGGGGTCACTTGTCAGCCCCCATCTCAGCTTCAGCAGCTTTGTGCTGTTTGTTTCAAGTGCTGGGAGCTCTGTGGGTCAGCCTGAAGGAGCAAAGGAAGTTTTTCTGCTGAGGGACTGGAAACCCTCCGTGAAATCTGCAGTGTCAGCAAGACTTGATGGTTGGAGCTGCTGTTGGGGGACAAGCACCTGCAGGGCAGGGCAAAGGGGATTTCCATTTTCCTGATCCTCACTGCTGGATAGAGTCTGGCCTTAAAATAATGTCCCTGTAGCTGCTGGCATCTTTCTGGTTTTCACTTCCCTCTTCTTTCAGCACTAGAAATGGAGGTTTGTCTGCAGGGGAGCTCTGGAGAGCTGGTGGCATTCTGACACCCCAGGGAGGTTAAATCAAAAGAGTTTAAAAACCAAAAGAGGATTTGGCCAGGCTGAGGCATTGCCTTTTTTTGACCTTTTCCCACCAACCTCTGTCCCACACCTGAACCAGGAGGTGTTTGTTAACTCTGGGATTCCTCTTGGGAAGGAATCCTTTTGCTTTCCCGCCCTCAGCCTCAGGCTCACCCAGGAGCTGGGCCCAGGCAGTCTCCTGGCTGCTTTGGAAGAGAGAAGCTGAGCTCTTGCCACACTTTCCTGGGAAGCCTGCAGGGAGGGAAAGCCAGCAGAGGAGGGGAGGAATCCAGGTGCCTGCTGTGCTTCTGTTTTGCCAGGCACCTTTGAGGTCCTGGTTTGTAGAAGGCCTCTTGAAGTGGCCTGTGCACACCTCTGGGATGGAGACACCAAGTGTGGGCTGGGCATCCAAGGAAGCAGGGAATGAACACAGGCAGCATGCAAGGTGTCCCTCCCACATGATCCTTTCTCTCAGGCTGCTTGACAGAGCTCCCCTGCAGCCTTTGCCCTTTCTGTGGCCAGGTCCAAGGCTGTGCTGCAGGATGACAACTGCGAGCAGCTCTCCATCTGCAATGTCAGCCCCTGGGAGGCAGAGGTGCACTTCTCCTTTGAGCGGGGTGGCAGTGGGGGCACCTTCCTCTTGGAGCCTGCCAGCATGCAGCTGGGACCTAAGGAGAAGCAGGTAGGAGACAGGCAGGTGGGCCAGGGAGCAGCAGCAGAGCCCAGGAGCTGCCCCTCCTGCTCACTGAATGTTCTTCTGTGCTTCTCTTTGTGGGGCTGGGGCCAGGAGCTGAGCATCTGGGCATACCCCACTTCACCTGGCCTGGTGGAAGACAGCCTCATCTGCTGCATCAAGGGCAACCCAGAGCCAGTGGTCTTCCACCTGTGCTGCCAAGGGGTGCAGGTGAAGCTGGGGGTCAGCCCCAAGCAGCTGCATTTCAACAGGGTGCTTCTGCACAGGTCAGTCAGGCCAGGGGCACTCTGCTGGGGGTGGCTCTGCTGCAGCTTCCCTTTCCTCAGCTTGGAGGCTGGGCCAGCAGCCCTCTTGCTCCCAGCACTTGCCAGCCTCTTGCTCACCGTTCCTTGCTGGCTGGGATGTCCCATGACAGTCCCCAGCTCTAGCCCCCCAGCAGTGGGTGCCCTGATGCATTTGCTTCTCCTCTGCTGGTGCAGAGAGAGTGGCTCTGGCTCTGGCTCTGCCTGCTGTTGGATCCCCTTCTGCCACCAAGCTCTCCCTAGGGGCCTCCCCTCTCAGGCTTGTGGCAAAGAGCAAAACCTGCAGGGTGGTTTCAGCCCCATGGGGAGGGCTGCTGCCAGCGGCAGGGCTGCCGCTGTGCCCCTCAGCAGCTGGCACTGAGCCTTGGTGTCTCCGCAGCGAGCACAGCAGGAGCCTGCTGCTGCGGAACAGCTGCCCCCTGCCGGTGGCCTGGAGGCTCAGCGGGCTGGAGAGCCTCGGCGAGGGCTTCTCGGTGTCGCAGAGGCAGGGCACGGTCGGGCCCCGCTCGGAGCTGGCCGTGCAGCTGTGCTTCAGGAGCACCAAGGCTCTCGGCGTGGAGAAGAAGATCCGCTTGGAGGTGAGGGCACAGGGCCCTGCCTGGCAGAGCTGGGCAGAGTGCTGTGGGCCCTGGGGGATGGAGGCTGTGTCTGAAGGCAAAGAGGGCCAAAGGATGAGCCCTGAGGAGATTCCTTTGAGCCCACATTGTCTGGGCCCTTAGCACCAAGGGACCCTCACTGAAGGATGCTGCTTAGGAATACCTCAGTGCTGAGCAAGAGCTGAGGGTGGGGGGCAAGAAGCTGGAGCCAGGCAGTGGTGCCAGCACAGAACAAGGGGGAAGAGGCAGGAACTGGAAGCCAGGAGGCTCCAACATCTTTGGTGTGAGGGTGCTGGAGCCCTGGAGCAGGTTGCCCAGAGAGGTTGTGGAGTCTCCTCCTCTGGCTATTAAGGCTTTGTTCCCTGGGGTTTAGAGGCTGCATTGCAGTGAGGCTGCTGCCTGCTAAGAGAGAGTTGGCTGTCATTGCCACCTGCTCTGGGACACCTCAGGACTCTTGTGGGTGTTTGTACATCACACTGCCTCCCAGGCTGGGTAAAGACAGCTGCTAGAGACAAGGACTCCTCTTGTTTAGCAGGAACACTGAGGAGAATGACTTTAGGGTTTGCTTCTTGCTGCCTCAGGTTTCAGATGCAGAGAATGTCCAGGGTGTTGTTCAGGTGGAGAACATTGAAGTTGTGGCTGAGGCCTACGAAGTTGCTCTGAACATCACCCTGCCTGAAGGTCAGTGGCTGGCCCCAGAGCAAAGGAGTTCAGCTGCATTGCACTGCTGGGGCAAGTGGGGGATGGGATGGGGTGGGATGGGATGGGGTGGGGTGGGATGGGGTGGGATGGAGTGGGACAGCAATGCAGGCCTGGCATGGATCCATGGCACAGGTCTCTTGCCAGCTGTGTGGAGTAAAGCACTGTCAGGTCACACAGTGCCTTGCCTCTCTCACACCTTGAAGTGTGCCCCTTTGAAACACCAGGGGTGGGAACAAGCAGCTGGCAGTTCCTGAAGGCTCAGTACAGCACATCAAGTGGTTGATCTGTGCTTGGAAGCAAGGAGGTAGAGGCTGAGCTCCTTGGCTGCTAAGCCCTGCAGATCCTCTCTGAGTAAGAAGAGCAAAGGGCAGCAAAGCAGCCAGAGAAACCTTGCAAGGCTGGAGACTTGCTGAGCAGAGCTTTGTCCCACCTGAGCTCTCCCAGTCTCTGTCTCCTGACTGGGTGCAGCCTGCAGCAGCTCCAGCATCCTCCCCATCCCTTCCCTCGCTCTGGGGGTGTCCTGCAGGTGCAGATGGCTGTGTGAACTTTGGAGTCCTGGAGGTCCTGGGGAGTGCCAAGCAAGTGCTGACCCTGAGGAACCAAGGGCAGTGCAAGCTTGCATACAGGTTGGTCCAGCTGCCTGCTCTGGGAGTGCCTGGGGCCAGCACCTGCCCAGGCCTGCAGTCTGCTCCTGTGGCTAGAAGCTGTTCCCATGCTGGCTGCCTCATGGTGTGTGTGACCACTGGGACTGTCCTGAGCTCCAGGCTCCATTTGCATGGAGAATCCAGCCCCAGCCCAGCAGTTCTGCACAGCTCAGCAGGCACCACAAGGAGAGCCCCTGGGCTCTGGGGTGCAGTAAGAAGAGTGTGGCCAGCAGGTCAGGGGACATTCTCCTCTGCCTGTCCTCTGCCCTAGGGAGACCACCTCTGGAGTCCTGGCTCCAGCTCTGGGCTCCTCAGTGCAAGAGGGAACCACTGGAGAGAGTCCAGCAGAAACTAGAAAGGTGCTGAGGGGCCTGGAGCAGCTCTGTGAGGAGCAAAGGCTGAGAGCCCTGGGGCTGCTGAGCCTAGAGAAGAGCAGCCCCAGAGGGGAGCTGAGCAATGCTCAGCAGGAGATAAAGGACCTGTGGCAGGCAAGAGGTTGGAGCCAGACTCCTGACAGTGGTGTCCAGGGACAGGCCAAGGGGCAGTGGGCACAAACTGGAACCCAGGAAGTTCCATCTGAGCAGGAGGAGAAACTTTGCTGTGAGGGTGCTGGAGGCCTGGAGCAGGCTGCCCAGAGAGGTTGTGGAGTCTCCTTCTCTGCAGAGATTCCAACCCCCCCTGGCCCTTGTGCTCCTGGGCAAGCTGCTGGGGGTGCCCTACTTTAGCAGGGGGCTTGCACCAGATGATCCCCAGAGGTCCTTTCCAAACCCTCCCATGCTGGGGGTCTGGGATTTTGTGCCCCTGAAGTTGAGGCCAGTCCCTGCTGAGCTCTGTTGCTGTCCTTCCAGGGCTAAGTCCTTTCTCTTCAGGAGACTCTTTAGAGGAGGAATGAAAACGCTGGGGGTGGAGGGGAGCTGCCAGCACTCAGCACTGCCTGGCTCTGCCAGGGCCTGGGGCTCCTAAGCACAGCAGAATTCTTTGGTTGGTTTTTACTGGTTCCATGCCAGGTCCTGGCTGTGCTGCTGGCCCCTGGGCTGTTCACTGCAGAGATCTTCTTCTCCTTCCCTCCCCAGGTTCAGGCTGCGCCCCACAGACCCCGGAAGCCGTGACCTGGCCTCCCACCTCACTGTGCAGCCCCAGCAGGGCCTGCTGCCTGCCTCTGAGCATCCTGTCCCTGTCCAGCTGCTCTTCCACCCCCAGAGGGAGATCAGCATTGAGGACAAAGCCATCCTGCTGTGCCAGGTGAGCTGCCTGGGGCAGGCAGGGTGAGCACAGCTGGGCTGAGGGGGTCAGGAGGACATGGCTGTGCTGGAAAGCAAGCTTTAGCTGGGGAACCTTCTGTTATTTGCACACAGCAAAGGCTTTCAGAAGCCAGCTCTGGCCCTTCCAGTGCTGGAGGGGGCCAATCCAAAAGCTGGGGAGAGACTTTGGATCAGGGCCTGCTGGGACAGGACAAGGGGTGATGGTTTGAAACTAAAAGAGGAAGATTCAGCCTGGATAGGAGGAAGAAATGTCTGACACTGAGGGTGGTGCCAGCCTGGCCCAGCTTGGCCAGGGAGGTGGTCATTGCCCCATCACTGGGAGCACTGCAGGTCAGGTTGTTTGGAGCTCTGAAGCACCTGCTCTGCCCTCAGGTGTTCCTGCTGACTGCAGGAAAATTGAAGCAATGACTCCTCCAAGCCAACCCATTCCATGATTCTAAGAGGGGCTGAAAATGCAGTTCTGGAGAAGGACTTCAGAGCAGGGGGATGAGCTGATGGGCACCTGGGCTGTGGCCACAGGCCAGAGCCAGAGGTTGGGCTCTGCTGGATTTACCAAGGCCTGCCCTGGTTGCAGGTGCTGGAGCCCAAGCTGAGGGCAGGAGGGGAGCCCATTGCCAGCATCCCAGTGAGGCTCTCAGCCAGAGCTGTCTTCAGCCAGTACAGCATCAGCCCTGCGGCGCTGCTCGACTGCGGGGCCATGGCCAGCGGCACCAGGAGGGCCTGCAGCTTCCTGCTGCAGAACAGAGGCCTCCTGCCCTTCCAGTTCCTCATCTGCAGAGCAGAGCAGGCTGCAGCTGAGCCCACAAAGAAAAGGTGAGAAGGCCTGCAGCAACCTTCCTGCTGGAGGAGGCCCCACAGCAGGGCTGGCGTGTGGCAGGCAGCCAGGACACACAAGCAGGCTGCACTGTGAGTCCTGGGGCCAGGTTTGGGCCCCTTACTCCAAGAGCATTGAGGTGCAGGAAGGTGGCCAGGGAAGGACAACAAAGCTGGGGAAGGGTCTGGAGCACATGGGCTGTGAGGAGCAGCTGAGGCACCTAGCATTGTTTAGCCTGGAGAAGAGGAGGCTGAGGGAAGCCCTTCTGGCTCTCTACAACTCCCTGAAGGGAGGCTGGAGCCAGGTGAGGTTAGTCTTTTCTCCCAAGGAACAACTGCTAGGACAAGAGGACACAGCCTCAAGTTGTGCCAGGGGAGGGTTAGGCTGCACATGAAGAACAATTTCTTCCCCTTGAGGCTTGTCAAGGCCTGGCCCAGACTGCCCAGGGCAGTGGTGGAGTGCCTGCTCCTGGAGGGGTTTCAGAGCTGTGGAGAGGTTGGTGCTGGTCTCCTCTCACAGGTAATTAGTGACAGGGAAAGAGGGAATAGCCTCAAGCTGTGACTGGGTAGGTTCAGACTGGGCATTAGGAAAAACTGTGTCCCAGCAAGAGTGGTCAGGAGAGGAATGTGCTGCCCAGGGAGGTGGTGGAGTCACCAAGCCTGGCTGTGTTTGAAGGTCGTTTAGATGTGGTGCTTGGTCTGTTCCAGCCCCAACACCTCTGTGACTCTGTGAGGTGTGGTGCTGAGGGCCATGGCTTAGTGGTGACCTGTAGTGCTGGGGTCAGTCTTGGCCTTGCTGACCTTAAAGGTCTCTCCCAACTAAACAAGTCCATGTTCTGTGAGCCCTGGGTTATTGTCTGCCTGTGCAGTTGGCTTGTGAGCAGGGAGGAGAGAGATGCCAGAGAATCCTCCTGCTCATCCTCATGCAGCTGCTGCTGGAGCCCATCTGCCCATCAGCTACAGCCACAGGTGGTGCAGGGGGCTGTGAAGAGCAGGAGGACTTTCTTCCCTGGGGAGGAAGGGTTGGCTGTGGAGAAGGGCAGGAGGAGCTCAGCCTGAGGGATGTTCTCTGCTCTCTCCTCTGGGTGCACATCAAAGGAAGTTCTCCGACTCCCACAAGCAGGGGAGCTCCAGTGGAAGGTCTGCTGCAGCCAAGCAGAGCAAGCCCTTGCTGCCAAAGGAAACCAAGCCCTCCGTGAAGGTGGGTGGCTCCTGCTCCCCAGGACAGGCTCCTCCCCTGCTGTGCCCAGGCTGGGGGCTTGTGCCCACGGCATGGGACAGGGGCTGCATGGGGGAGACCCATCCTCTGCCAGCCCTGAGCAGAGGAAGGAGCTGCTCAATGCTGTGCTCTTGCTCAGCCCTGGAGCTGTGGGGCCAAGGGGAAGGGATCTGTACCTGGGAGCTGCTGGCCAAAATAAGGCTGTGAGTGCCACAGCTGTGGAGTGTCCCTGCTGAACTCCCAGTCCAGGGACAGGAGATGACCTTGCCTTGCCTTCTGCCCAGTCTGCTCTCCTCTCTGATGGTTTCTCACAGTTCTCTCTGCTCTCTTGTTTCACATTGGAGGCTGAAGGACCCCAGCTCCCACCTTCACCCTTTACAGCCCAACTCCTTTCTCTAAGCCACTCAGGCTAGGCCTGCACATCTCCTTAGCTTGTTCCTCTCATCCTGGGTTGTGCTCTGGGCCGTGGTGTCATCCCTGCCTGCCCTGGGCCCAGCTGGAGGCCAAGGCCCAGGGTCCTCCTTGCTGGGATGCTCAGAGTGAGGCTGTTTGCCATCAGCCTCTGCTGGGACTCTTTCTGCAGGCTCGCCTCACCCTGGGCATGTTCACAGTGTCCCCTGCCTTTGGCTCCATCCTTCCTGGGGAGCAGCAGCTGGTGACAGTAGATTGTGCTGCGGAGCTGCCAGGGCCGTGCCAGGAGCAGCTGCTCATCGACATCAGCAACAGAGACCCCAGGGACAACCCTCTTGGCATCCCCTACACCCTGCTGGCCGAGTCCTGCCTTCCAGGTGAGTGCTGCCCACGGGTTCCTGTGGCCAGGCTGCTGCTGCTCGGCACCCAGCCTCAGTCCTGGGACAGAGCAGACAGCCTGAGCCTGACGTTGCATCTCTCTGCCAATCCTCAGAGGTTCTTGCCAAGCCCACCAGTGGGAGAGGCTGGGAGGGATGCATGGAAGGATCAAAAGAAACCCTTTCAGACTGAGGGTGCCTGAGCTCCATCCTCACAGGCAGCTCCCCCACCCAAGGCTGGGGTTTGCAGCTCCCTGGGCAGAAAGAGCTTCTCAGAGGCCAGCAGGGGCAGGGCAGGTCAGCAGGAAGGATTCTCCATCCTCAGCCCTCCCTCTGCTCTGCTCACAGCATTCGTGGCTGATGACCTTGAGGCCATCTTTGAGGGGCATCAGATCTGCAGCAGCAGCAACCTCTGCCAGGTCCTCCAGACAGTGCAGGAGCAGCAGGGGGTGTTCCTCACAGATGAGAACAAGTTCATCTTCACCAACGTCCTGGTTGGGCACCAGGCCACGGCACGCTTCAAGATCTGCAATGTGAACAGAATCCCCTGCCATGTGCTCCTCTCCATCAAACCCAGCCCCAGCAAGGTAAGAACAGGAGGCCTTGGGGAGTCTCTGAAGGCTGTGTGGCATCTGCCTTGTTCTCCAGCTTCCTTGCTTCCTTTTGCCCAGCCTAGTGCAGCTCAGGGCAGGTGAGAGCTGGGCTGCATTCAGTGTGTCTCAGGCAAGGTTTTAGCTCCAGGCCCCTGGGGCTTTGGAGTGAGACCTGAGCCCTTCTGAACATCTCTTGGAAGCACAGGCAGAGGAGGAGCTTTTCCTCAGCTTTGAGCCAGGGCTCCAAGCAGACCCTTTTGGGGTGGGCTTGGTCTCCTCTCAAAAGGAATAAGTGCTAGGACAAGAGGACATGGCCTCAGGTTGTGCCAGGGGAGGGTTAGGTTGGACATGAGGAGCAATTTCTTTCCCTTGAGGGTTGTCAAGGCCTGGCCCAGGCTGCCCAGGGCAGAGGTGGAGCCCCATCTCTAGAGGGATTTCAGAGCTGTGGAGCTGTGGTGCTGAGGGCCATGGTTTGGTGGTGACCTGGCAGTGCTGGGCTTAGAGTTGGACTTGATGATCCTAAAGGTCTCTTCCAACCAAAGCCATTCTCTGCTTTCCTTAGGCTCCCTGCTCTTTGCCCCTTCTCTTTAAAGGCCAGGGGCAGGTTCTTTGCAGGGTTCTCCATGCAGTCCCCACTTCCCATGTGTGCTGGAGGTCTGAGCAGCGCTGAAAGCAAGCTTTGCACTCCTGGGCTTGATGGCAGCCCCCTGGGGCAGCACTGCTTTGGATTCCCCCCCGAGACAGATGGAGCCTGTCTAGGGAAGCCAGAAGGGGGCCACACTGTCTGGGGCTGTTCCTCATGATCCTTGTATGGGTGAGACAGCAGCACATGGAGAAAAGTTGCCTCCTAACAGCCTTCTCTGGGCTTCCCCAAGCTGAAGAGCCACTCTGGCCAGGTGTTTGAGGTGGATCCTGTCCGGCTGTCCGTGCCCAGCTGCTCCCAGGCCTTTGCCACGGTCACCTTCACTCCACGGAAGGTGAAGAGCTACCATTGCACTTTTGAGGCCTCCCTCGATGTCCACACAAGGTAACTCACCTCAGGAGAGCTTGGGAGGGGACCTTCCTGAGAGCTTCTAGCTCTTTGAGTAGCCTTGGGTAGAGTACTCGGCGTTACAGCATCCCAGCAGGGAGGGGCTTGGAAGGGAGCTCTAGGGATCATCCAGCCCCACCCCCTGCCTGAGCAGGGCACCCACAGCAGCTTGCCCAGGATCCCCATGGCCAGGGGACTGTGGAATCTCTGCAGAGAAGACTCCCCAAGCTCTCTGGGCAGCCTGCTCCAGGGCTCCAGCACCCTCACCTCCAGGATCCCCTCTGGGGCTGCCCTTCTCCAGGCTCAGCAGCCCCAGGGCTCTCAGCCTCTCCTGCTGACAGAGATGCTGCAGAGAACTCAGAAGCTGTAGCTGCGAGATCCAGCAGAGCCGGGGAGTCAGTGCCCTGCTGTAGCCTGCAGCAGTGCCTGTGAGGGCAGTGGGACACTGACACTGGCCCAGGGTGCCCAGAGAGGTGGGGAATGCCCCATGCTTGGAACCATGCCAGGTCAAGTTGGCTGGGGCTCTGAGCAAACTGCTGGAGTTGCCAAGGGCCCTGCTGCCTGCAGGGGGCTTGGACTGGATGAGCTTTCAAGGTCCCTTCCAAGCCAAAGCATTCCAGGATTCTCTGATGCCAAGGAGCCAACAGGGAGTGGATGAATCAGGAAGCAATGGAGCTGTGTGCAGCTTCAGCTGAGCTGGAGAATGCCAAGGACAGAGGATTGTTTCCATGCCCTGAGCCAGCTGCCCTTGTTGCCTCCTTGTTCCTGTGCTCAGGAGGTGATCTGGTGGATCTCCTGGGGTGCATGAAGATCTTTGATGCTAAAGGAGCCCCTCTAAAAGACCCCAGCTCTTCTGCCCTAGGCCCTGTGTGTGTCCTGGGCCTGCCTTGCCCTTGCCCAGCCCTTTAGTAGCTGAGCTGGGACTGGATCCATCAGTCTGCTGCCCTAAGGAGCAATTCCTGCTCTGAGCCTCTGTGGAGATCACCTTCCCTGCTGGGGTCACTGATTTGCCCCTTCTGCCTTGGAGACTTTTCCATGCTCTGCTCATGCTCCTTGCTTCTGTCTCACCTCAGCACAGCCAGGGAACCTGCCCCATGGCCTCTGTCACCTCCTCATGTCTCTGCTGCCCTGCAGGGCTCCTCTGAGTGGAATGGTTTGAACTGGTGCTCTGGGAGGCTCTGGCTCTGCAGAGCAGATTCCTCTTGGATGGGACTGGGAGGAGAGGGGCAAGGGGGAGCTGTGTCCTGGGGGCCAGGAGCCCCAGGCAGGGGAAATGCAGCAGGTGGCCCTGGCTCCACTGCTTGCCAAGTGAGCAGTGGCTCTGCTGCCCCTCTCCTGCAGCCCTGCAGCAGTGAGAGCACAGAGCCTGAGCTTTGAGATCAGCGGCGAGGGGAAGCTGCCGGAGGTGAGGGTCCTGCGCCCGGCGCTGAAGGACAGGAGAGGGAACCCCCTGCTGCTCTTCAGGAGGCTCCTGCTGGGGGCCTGGGAGAAGCTGCCCCTGGTCCTGCAGAACTCTGGCCCTGTCCCTGCCCAGGTGAGCAGCTGCTGAGGGAGCTCTGCTCTGGGAACAAGGCTGCTGCTGGGCAGGAGAGGGCCCAGCGCAGCCGGTGAGGGTGGGCAGGGGCCCCACTGCTCTGCAGGTGCCCTTGGAGCCCAAAGGAAAGCCTTGGCTTGTGCTCAGAGCCCCTCTGTGGCAGGAGGACGACCTCCTGAGCTTCTGCTGTGGCAAAGCAGTGGGCAGAGGCTCGTGCCTCAGCAGCCCTTCACTTTTGCCTCCACCTCCTTTGCAAGCTCTGCTGCTGTCCTTGCCAGCCTTGAGCCAGCCCTGGGCTTTGTGTTTTCCCTGCCTCAGGGAACAGCCTGGGAAGGGGCCTCAGAAAGTCTGTTGGAAGCCCCTGGCTGACTTCTGCTTGCCAGGAAGGGAGTTCCTCTGGGAAAGGGGATTTTGGGACCTTCTCAGGGAAACACAACTCAGAGAGTCAGGCTGGAGCCTTCCTGTCCTGCCTGCTTCTGTTTCCATCCCCTCCCAGTGTCTCTGGATGCCTGGCTTTGGGCTGGTTTCGCTCCAGCCTTGTGCTCAGAGCTGTGTTGGAAGGGGGGCAGCGTGCTGGGCTGCCCGTGGTGGAACAGCAGCAGTGTGGGCTCAGGCCCTGGGCCATGCTGTGCCCACCCCAGTCTGGTCCTGCTCTTTTCCCAGGTGCTGCTGGACCTGCTGGATGAAGAGGGAGTTTTCTTCTTGAAAGCCAGGCCCAGCACCAAATGCCTCTACCAAGCTGTGGGCATGAAGGACTCTGCTGGGGAAGGTGAATTCATCCCCCATGAAATGTGGTCACTCACAGAGGGAAAACTTGTGTCCTGCTGCTGGCTTGGCCAAGCAGCAAGCAGCTGTTGGCCAGAGCTTGTGTCCTGGGGCTCTCTGGGGCTTTTGCACATGGACTCTTTGCAGGGTTGATTTCTACCTGGCAAGCTCTAGGAAGCTTTTCCATTCTTATGGAGGTGGTGGGTTGAGTCCTGGGGGGGGTAACACCACTTCAGTGGAGCATCTGAGGTCTGTGCTGCATATGGGGAGTCCCCAGCCTGAAGGGAGGCTGCCCCTGAGCTCACAGCCAGCCAGCAAAAGCCCAAAGCACTCTGACTCAGCTCTGCTTAAGGCAGGAGCTATCTGGCTGCAGTTTGAGCCAGAGCTGAGCACTGAGCTGAGCTTAAGACAACTAACAGGGATGGCCCTGGTAGTGTCACAGCTTTGTGACCATGGGAGGAGGGTCTGGAAGCACTGGTGAGCCAGGCTGTGCTTAGAGACAGCTGGTTTTCAAGCTCCTGTTCCTTTTCTGGAGCATGGAAATGTTTGCAGTGCCTCACCTGTCCCTGGTGTCCATCTCTGTGCAGAGAGGAAGCCCCACACTGCTTCCCTGCTCCTGCAGCGTGGGCAGACAGCAGAGTTTGAGGTGGTTTTCAAGCCCACCCTGGCCCAACGCCTGGAAGGGAAGCTCCACCTGTCCGTGCTGGACAACCCCTCTGAGACCACCATCAGGCTGCTGGGGGAAGGCTATGAAGCTGACTTCACCCTGGACAACATCCAGGGACTAGTGGCAGACAGGGAGGAGCAGAAGCTCCCTGAGAGCAGCCTGGAGGAGGACAGCCTGGAGGGTAAGAGGAGAGGCTGCCAGGGTGTAGCAAGGAACCTCCAGGGCTGGGCACACCTTGTGGCAGCACAGGGCTGGCCCAGATTTAGCAGCCAGCTGCTGTCACCTTTTGTAGCCTGCAGAGCAGCCTTGCTTGGGAGCCCCAGGGCAGGTGCCCTGTCAAGGGAGAAGTTTGCAGGCCAGCAGGGAGGGCTCAAAGGAAGCAGCTTTTGATTGAGGAGCTCTAAAAGGAGGTCTGCCAGCCCATGGGGTGCTGTGAAGAGCACATCTGATCATTTGTGTCCTCTCTGGGTGGACTGCTTGGTGGCTAAGGAATTGGTTGGATAGTCACAGCCAGAGGATAGTGATCAACAGCTCAATGTCCAGATGGAGACTGGTGTCCCTCAGGGGTCCATGCTGGGCCCAGAGCAGCCCTGCAGAGAAGGACTTGGGGGTGCTGGAAGGTGCAGATCTGGAGGTGAGCTGGCGCTGTGATCTCAGCCCAGGCCCAGACATGTCCTGGGCTGCATGTCCCAGGGGAAGGAAGGCTTGGAGAAGGTAGAGCTGGAGTCCTGTGTGTCTGTGGGGGGCAGAGGGCTCTCCCCTCATGCTGAGAGCTCTCTCTCTCATTGCCAACAGCTGACCCAGGGGATCACATCCAGTTTGGGTTCTGTCCCGTTGGCACCCCCTGCACCGTGACCTTCACCATCGCCAACCGCAGCAGGGGGCAGGCCCTGCGCTTCCAGTGGCTGCCTGAGCCTCCCTTCCACTTCTGCCCCCAGGTGAGCTTGGTTGTCTCTGCTTTTCCCTGCTGCTCACACCCTGCCTGGCAGCTGTCTGGGAGCCACCATGGAGCAGTGAGAACCCCTTTCAGTGCCACCTAGGAGATGCCATCCCTGGCTTTGCTGGGGCCAGAAGAGCTCCGTGTTGTGGGACATGGCATCTTTTGGTGGTGTTCTTCTCCATCAAAACCCAGATAAATCCTCAGTAAGATGCAGTTTGACACAATCCCAGCATGGTGGGAGTTGGAAGGGACCTCTGGGAGTCATCTAGTGCAACCCCCCTGCCAAAGCAGGGCACCCACAGCAGCTTGCCCAGGATCACAATGGCCGGGGGGGTGTGTTTGAATCTCTGCAGAGAAGGAGACTCCACAACCTCTTTGGGCAGCCTGATCCAGGGCTCCAGCACCCTCACAGCAAGGAATTTTCTCCTCTGGCTCAGATGGAACCTCCTTGGTTCCAGTTTGTGCCCCTTGCCCTGTCCCTGGGCACCACTGAGAGGAGTCTGGCCCCATCCTCTTGTGCCCCACCTTCTAGCTCTTGATAAGCTTTGAGAGATTGTCTCTCAGGCTGCTCTTCCCCAGGCTCTCAGCCTCTCCTCACAGAGGTGTTGCTGGCACAGCTGCTCCCCACGCCCACAGCCTGTGATCCCTTGCCAGTGATCCCAGGTTGGTCTTGGCTCTCTGCTTCTCCCTAGGTGGGACACCTCCATGCTGGCTGTGTGAAGGACATCACAGTGACCTTGCAATCAGAAGTTGAGGTCACCTTTAAAAAGCACCCAGTGAAGTGTCAGGTGTCCAGGATCTCCTTCCAGCTGCCACCAGAGGAGGTCCCTGAC
Organism: Melanerpes formicivorus; assembly: GCF_026170545.1. Taxonomy (NCBI): domain Eukaryota; kingdom Metazoa; phylum Chordata; class Aves; order Piciformes; family Picidae; genus Melanerpes; species Melanerpes formicivorus. The sequence goes on along the minus strand of NW_027142577.1, from coordinate 317,630 downwards.
TGGGATGACAGCCTGCATGCCATCAAGTGGGTGGATACCACAAGGGCCCCAGGTGCCACCTGGCCTGTCAAGAAGAAGGTGAGAAGCACAGCAGCAAAAGCTCCCTGAGCTGCCACAGGAAGGTCTGCTGATGGCAGCAGATCTCCATCTCTGCTGGCTGAGCTGCTCCTCCTGACAGTGAATCCATCCCTGAATGGGAACCAGCAGGATGTGTTAGAGGAAAGAATGCTGCTGAGGGATCTGAGGGCTCAGACAAGATGGGGAAGTCTCTTGGACAAGAGAGGCCAACCCTAAACCAAGAGCTGAAGTGTTGCAGTCTGTGTTGGATGGGAGCTCACAGTTTTGAACCCACTTGCACAGCATGGTGGGGGTTGGAAGGGACCTCTGGAGGTCATCCAGTCTCAACGCCCTGCTAAAGCAGGGACACCCACAGCAGCTTGCCCAGGATCACAATAACCAGGGGGGGTTGAGATCTCTGCAGAGAAGGAGACTCCACAGCCTCTCTGGGCAGCCTGCTCCAGGCCTCCAGCACCCTCACAGCAAAGAATCTTCTCCTCCTGGTCAGATGGAACCTCCTGGGCTCCAGTTTGTGCCCCTTGCTTCTTGTCCTGTCACTGGGCATGACTGAGAAAAGAGTCTGGCCTCATCCTCTTGCCCCCCAACCTCCTGCCCCCCACTTTAGCTGTTGGTCAGCACTGAGCAGATCTCCATTCCCTGGAGTTCAGATCTGGTTTAGATTCAGTGCCTTTGAACTCCCAAGGAGTTGAATCCCCTGCTTCTTGTTTTGGCTGCAGAGCAGCAGTAGCAGCACTCTGCTGTGTGTGCTGCGGAGCCCCCCAGCACCCTGGGGCTGAGCTTTGAGCGTTGTCTGCACTGAGCAAGGCAGCAAAGCTGGCCAAGGGTCTGGAGAGCAGGGCTGATGGTTGGACTCGACAATCATCCAGGTCTTTTCCAACTCCAACACCCTCTGCTGTTGGCTGTGGGGATCTCAGCAGCAGCTTCTGCTTTGACTTTCCTTGCCCAACACACTTCTCTTGGGTGATGGCTCTGCCCCAGCTGCTGAACCACTGCAAGACCTGGAACCCAAATCGTTTTGCCTAGCAGAGGCAGAGCAGTCAGAGACTTTCCAAATGAGTTCACTCCCACCCCCGAATGCCCCTTCCCAGCCCCCAGCAGTGTGGTGGCTGCCCCACACCAGACATCTCTCCGGAAAGTCCTTTGTCCTAAAAAGAGTTTCCGGAGCTGTTCATTCTTGGGGTTCTCCACCCACAGCCTCCAGGAGGGAAACTGCAGGCCACTAGGTTTATAGGGGCCAGGAAAAGCAAGGTCAGGCACTGGTACCCAGTGGCAGTTCCCACGTGTGTGCTTGCAGTGCTGGCGCTGCTGGCTTTGGTCAGCAGGTGACACACAGCCTACAGCAGAAGGGTCTCCTGCTGCCGTCTTCATGGGATGAGCCATGGGAATGTCCTTCCTAGCCCCTCTGTGTGGCTGCTGTTGGAGGCTCCCTGATCAGCCTGGCACTCAGGGCCCTGCTCAGTGACTCTTCTCTTCTCTTTGCAGGTGCTGGAGCCAGAGGCAGAACCAGCTCACACTGTCTTGGAGAGCAGCAGCCGTGAGGTGCACATTTTCCTCAGCGCTGTTGTCACTGGCTCAGAGTGTGATGAAGAGGTTATTAATTAATATGAAACACAGAAATATTAATGTTATTAATTATTAAAATAATTAATAACCACAATTTGATGTACATATTCTAGTGCACAGCTGTGCAATACATCCCAGAAGTGGTTTAGTATTTATCATTTGGACTCCATTGGAATATTTACAGAGTTAATTTCTATGAATCTAAAGAAGGGTGCAATTCCACTGCTTGTCCACCAGATGGCGGGTTGATGGGACATTGGCAGCTGCTTAACTATATAGAGAGACATTACAATGCATCAGAGGTGACTTTGCTAGACGTGGGTGCTTTGAACCAAATGTTAATGAGTAAGTGGAAAGCACGGGGGAAGATTCACTGTGTCCTTTGTTGTAGCAGTCTGCTGTCACCGGGCTGGCTCCTGACTGGTGCAGACGGTGACAGTGGGGGGCAGCCTTCTCCCTCCCACGGCAGCAGAGAAGAGATGGAATGGAGGCTAGCTGGCAGGCAGGTTCCCTTGGCAGGACTGTGGCGGCTCCCTTCAGATGGCAGGGAGCGGTCCTGTGGGATCGGCCTGGCAGGGCCGGCAGGGCTGGTCCCAGGACGGGGTCGGCCCTGTGGCAACGACCTACGGGGCCGGCGTGGACAGCCCTGGGGAGGAAGTGCGGCTGCATGAAGCGGCGACTTCCCCTTTGCTTGGCTCGAAGGTGTGGACGGGACCCTATCGGAGTGGTCCCAGCTTTGGAGCACAGGGCATGGACTCCTCTTCTCTCCCACAACAGTGGCATCATGCAGGCATGCGATGAAGCACTGGTCCTGCTTGCTGAGCTGACACCCAGGGTTGTGCAGCTTGTTAGTCTGCTGCTTAAGGCTGAGGCAGATGTTTGGACTGCTGGACTCGGCTAGTCTCTTCCCTGGCAACTGGGCAGATCTTACCCTCAGGGGTCCAGTCCTCTTGAAGACATGGCAGGGTCTTCTGGCCTGTGAGACTGGTAATACAAGGCTGTAGCTTCTCAGGCGCTCAGCGTATGTCACTCCTCTGGAGATACTCTCAGGGCCAAGGCTCAACAGGCCTGCCTGGATGCAGGCTTAAGAGCAAGGCTATGGCATGAGGTTAGGCTGGAGCAAGGAGAGAGAGCAAAGTGAAAGAGGGCAACGTATTTACAAGTTGGGGTAATACTTACAGGTTTCTTGCGGCTAGACTTGGCCAATGGGCATGCCGTAAACAATCGGCTGCAGCCTACAGGAAGCATGAAGCTAGAATGATGCCATACTTGGTATTAGCACCAGCATCCCCTGCCATGGGTGTGTGCGGTGGGCTGTGCTGCCTCGGCCTTTGTTCCCCTCATGAAAGGAGAGGGAACTTGTCCGCATGCTGGGACAGGTTTCAGTATCTGGGCATAATTCTGGGCATAATGTGCCTTCACCACACTGAGCTCCACCCCTTCTAAACAATTCCAGTGGCTGCTGATACTATCCATCTCATCTAAAACAACAGCTACAATGAGTAAATAAAGTTCACAGTCCATTCTGGATACTTTCCGATGGAGATGATTCAGGAGTCCAGAAACCAGGCACCAAGAAAACAGAAAACAGTTTGTCTCTCTGCATTGCAGCAAAGAAAAGGAGCAGGGACTCTCAGGTGACTCAGGGCTCTCAGGGCTCTTAGGGTTCGTGCTCCGTAGATGCCTCATGGATTACTCCTTTGGGCACAAGGTTGTATCTGTACAACACTCTGAATTGAAACTCTCTCAGCTAAAGTTGGATTTCTTTGGGGAATGCACTGAATTTCTCCATTCTCTTGCATTACCCAATAAGTGTGACCAGGACCTTCAGCAGAAACCAGCCCTTAGACAGGTTTGGCCTCTCCTGAAGGAGAAAATATCCAAAGAGTTTTGCCTAACAGATCCTTTTCTCTAACAACAGGAACTCTATCACCTTCTACCTTTCGGGACAAACCTGAGTGTGCAGGTCCAGCTCCATTCACTGAGCCTCTGCTATTTACCAGCCAGGTTGCTGCTGCTAGATGTTTCTCCCAGAGTGGTCTTCAGCAAACTATTGTAGTGCTCAATCTTCCCTGCAGCTGGCGCAGAGTAGGGGATGTGGAACATCCACTCCATGCCTGCTCTGTGGCCCAGTTCTTCACAAGATTGTTTTTGAAGTGAGTTCTGTTGTCTGACTCAATCCTCTCTGGAGTTCCATGTCTGCACAGGATTTGTCTCTGCAGACCAAGAATGGTGTTAGGTGCAGTAGCAGGAGGTACAGGATGAGTTTCCAACCATGCAGTGTTTGGCTCTACCATAGTAAGAGGGGATTGGATGTCTAGTCATGGGGTCTGTGGTGACAGGCTGGACTGGATGATCTTTGAGGTCTCTTCCAACCTTGGTGATCCTGTGACACTGTGAAGCAATATTCAGGCCGGAGATTGTGAGCCTGGGAGGAAGGTCTGGAAGCATTGCTGAGGCAGGCTGTGCCTAGAGGCAGCTGGGTTTGAAGCTGGGCTTCCTCTTGTGCAGCATGGAAATGTTTGCAGTGCCTCACCTGTCCCTGCTGTCCATCTCTGTGCAGAGAGGAAGCTCCACACTGCTTCCCTGCTCCTGCAGTGTGGGCAGGCAGCAGAATTGGAGGTGCTCTTCAAAGCCAGCCTGCCCCAACGCCTGGAAGGGAAGCTCCAGCTGGCAGTGCTGGACAACCCTGCTGGGGCCAGCACCATCAGGCTGCTGGGGGCAGGCTGCCAGGAGGACTTCAGCCTGGACAACATCCAAGGGCTGGTGGCAGACAGGGAGGAGGAGAACCTCCCTGAGAGCAGCCTGGAGGAGGACAGCCTGGAGGGTAAGAGGAGAGGCTGCCAGGCCAGAGCCACACTGTGCTGGAGGGCAGCAGCCGCGAGGTGCAGCTTCTCCTCAGCGCTGTTGTCACCAGCTCTGAGCTCCAGCTGCCCGCAGATGACCTGGAGAAGTCTCCCTCTGAATTGGATCAAGTCAGAAGATAAGGCTCCTAAGGCTTGATAAGCAGGATGATCAATTAATAGAAGAAATCAATTTCTTTTATTCATCATAACTTTCCTGCCCCAAAGATCAATAAACTTCTTTCCCCTTTGTTTGGGCTCGGGGATCCGGTGGGGAATCCCTTCCCCAACACCTCGGTAACGCTAACGATGTGAACACTTTAGAGAGAGGAAGGATTCCCTCTAGAGTGACTGCTCTCCTGACAGCAAACTCAAACTGCTGGAGCAAAGGCAGAGGGGGAGAAGGAAATTCATGTCCAGTCTGCTTCATGGAGTCAATAATCAGAATCACTGACGAATGGCAATAGAAGGCAAGCAAACAGCGCTGGGTGCGCGGGGAGTCTGTGCTCTACCAACAGGCACACCATACAGAACTTTGCTTCCCTTTATGTACTCCATCCTCTGATACATGTTCATAACAGTCCAACAGGATGGCATTCAACAAGTCCAAGTGCCAGGGGCTGCACTTTGGCCACGGCAGCCCCAGGCAGTGCTCCAGGCTGGGCTCAGAGTGGCTGAGAGCAGCCAGGCAGAGAGGGACCTGGGGGTGCTGACTGACAGCTGCCTGAACATGAGCCAGCAGTGTGCCCAGGTGGCCAGGAAGGCCAAGGGCATCCTGGCCTGCATTAGGAATAGTGTGGCCAGCAGGAGCAGGGAGGCCCCTGTACTCTGCATTGCTTAGGCCACACCTTGAGTCCTGTGTCCAGTTCTGGGCCCCTCAGTTTAGGAAGGAGGTTGACTTGCTGGAAGGGGTCCAGAGAAGGGCAACAAAGTTGGTGAGGGGCTTGGAACACAGCCCTGTGAGGAGAGACTGAGGGAGCTGGGGTTATTTAGCCTGGAGAAGAGGAGGCTCAGGGGTGACCTCATTGCCCTCTACAACTACCTGAAAGGAGGTTGTAGCCAGGAAGGGGTTGGTCTCTTCTCCCAGGCACCCAGCCCCAGAACAAGAGGACACAGTCTCAAGCTGTGCCAGGGGAGGTTTAGGCTGGAGGTGAGGAGAAAGTTCTTCACTGAGAGAGTCATTGGTCATTGGGATGTGCTGCCTGGGGAGGTGGTGGAGTCCCCACCCCTGGAGGTGTCCAGGCACTTGGTGCCATGGTCTAGTCATGGGGTCTGTGGTGACAGGCTGGACTGGATGATCCTTGAGGTCTCTTCCAACCTTGGTGATCCTGTGACACTGTGAAGCAATATTCAGGCCGGAGATTGTGAGTCAGGCCCAGACCTGGGGTTGGGAGCAGCGGGCAGGAAAGTTTATCACCCAGAACTCTGTGCTGGGTATAATGCTGTAAAGCCAAGGAACAGTACAAATAGGACCCAAGCACGGTGCCTGACACTGAAAGTGAAACTGGAGTACAGGTGGGGGATGCTGGTGGAGGGGGATGGGCGAGTGGCACACACCTGGCTGGCTGAAGAGGAGCCAGAGGCAAAGGCAAACAGGGGCCGGGTGACTGAAGAAGCTCTCTGTTGAACTGCTGCTGTGAAACACAACTGAGCCCTGGCAGAGAAGCGATTGGAAACTTAGCCCATCCCCTGCTGGGCATCAGCACAGCGCTGAGTGGTCAGGATCCCTGCCAAACAGCTTTGGCTAGCTTTGTGCTGGGACATCTTTCCTTTGGTCTGTCTCCCCCAGCTTCTTGGGGCTCTGACTGAAACCTGTTTTGGGCCTAGTCCTGTCCACCCAGGACATCCTGCCAAGAGGTATTCAGCTGGCACTGCCTGGGCTGTGTTCTCTCAGCTCTGCCTTCAGCTGCCTTCCAGCTTTCTCCTGCTCTCTTTCCACAGGGGTTTCTCTTTGGCTCTCTGGCTTTGTTTCTCAAGTGCCCACAGCAGGCAGGGTTCCTTTGGCTTCTTCCTGCCCCTCCTGGGCTTAAGGGGGAGCAGCCATGGGCTTAGTTTTCCCTTGGACACAAGCTAGGTAAGCCTGGCCTGCTAAAGGCTGCTGCTGGGCCAGCTCTCAGCTGCCAAGGGAGCGCTGATCACTGCCATGCCCTGGTGCCTGGAGCAGGAGAGCTGACTCCAGGGCAGACTTTCCCAGCAGTTTCTGCCTGGCTGCTTTTCCCCCTCTGGTGTTTTTACAACTGGGTTGCACTTCAACTGCTCTGAGCCAAGGCTGACTTCCTCTGGAGGCAGCTGTGCAGCCCCCCCAGACATCCTCTTAGCAACCTCCTCCTGTGTGGCTCAGGAGTGCCCTTGTTCCTGTGCTGCCAGGCCTCGGGGCCTGAGCCAAGCCAGCAGCATTGCTCAGGGAGTTTTGTTCCCAGGTGTGGGTTTGCCTCTGCCCAGGTCAGGAGGGACAGGGATCTGCTGGAGAGAGCCTGGGGTGCTTTCAGGAGCAGGCAGCTTGCTCTGTTGCTGCACAAGGGGCAAGAGAAGGGCTTGGGCTGCCAGAGAGGAGGGGATAGGATGGGGAAGTTGCACTGGAGAGGCTGCTCACAAACTCCACTGCTCCAGGGCTGTAGTGCAGAGCAAATAGACAGAAATCCCTGCTCTGGGCTCCACACAGAAGCTCCTGAAGCCAAAGCTTCACACAGACCTCTCTCTCTACCAGGCCACCCACCCCCAGGCTTCCACGGCCCCCTCCCTGCCACTGCCTCTCTCCCCTCCCTTCCCCCACCGCTTGTGCCGCAGCACAAGATTCAGCCTGGCAGCTCCAGGCCCCAGTTCAGCTGCTCCAGGCCTGCTTGGCAGAAGCACCAATGCTGAGCAGGCCTCAGCTAAGAACCTGCACATCTTCCCAGGAGGAGAGAGGAAGGGAAAAGGGAAGAAAGGAGCTTTGCAGGCAGTGTTCCAGGGGGGCAGGACTCCTGGGCATGGAATCCAGAGGTGACACTTTGTGGGACACCTCCTGGACCTTTCTAGCTGCTGGAGCTTTGCAGTTCTTCAAGGCAAGCAGCCTCAAACTGCCACAGAGCCCAGCAGAGAGCTAGGAGGATGAGGAGGGGACTGGACCATCTCTGTGCTGAAGAAAGACTGAGAGCTCTTTAGTCTGGCAAGGAGAAGGCTGAGAGGGGACCTGCTCACTGTCTATCCATATCTGAGGGCTGGGAGTCAGCTGGAGGTGCCAGGCTCTTCTCAGTGGTGCCCAGGGCTAGGCCAGGGAAGAGGAGGCACCAATTGGAGCACAGGAGCTGCCACCTCCACAGGAGGAGACACTTGTTTGGGGTGAGGGTGCTGGAGGCCTGGAGCAGGCTGCCCAGAGAGGTGGTGGAGTCTCTTTCTCTGGAGCCTTTCCAAAGCCAGCTGGCTGCATTCCTGTGGGACCTGCTCTGGCTGCTGCTGCTCTGGCTGCTGCTGCACTGGCTGCTCTCCAGAGGTCCCTGCCAGCCCCTAGCAGTCTGTGATTCTCTGAGCTCCTGGCCAGCTTTTCCCCTAGCTGCTTGTCTGTCAAGCAGGACATTCTTTGCAGCTGCCATTTTCTTAGGAGCTCTCTTTCCCTCCTGGCCTGCTCTGGCAGTTCAGCAGGGGCAGTGCCAGCAGCTGCAGGCAGTGCTCAGGTACCCCTGGCACAAAGGCACAGGTGGTTGGCTCTGCAGCTCAGCCATCCTGCTTGGTGCCAGCTGGGCCTCACAAGGTGTTCTGCTCTGGGCTGCTCTTTGCTTCTTGACTCAAAGCTGTCCTTATGTTCTGGCAAGGGCAGAAGCTCTTCAGGAGCAGGAGTGAGAGTCACTCAACTGAACTCTGGCACACAAAGCCTCCAGGCAATTCTTAGACCTTCTTGAGCCTGGAGCCTGAGGGCAGGCTGTGAACAGAGTCCTTGGAGCATCTGCTGAGGATTGCTGCTGCAGCACTGAGCAGGAACCAGGCTGTGGGCTTGTGTGACAAGCAAGGCTTGAGAGGTGGTCCCCAGCTTCTCAAGGCAGATCCTAGACCCCAAGCTTTTCAGTCTTCCATTTTTCATCTTCCTTTCTTTACCTTCCCAGCTTGATGCAGGGCAAGCTCCAAGCAGTGCCTGCTCGGGGGCAGGAGTGCCCAGCTGGGCCCCGCTCCAGGCTCCAACCTTCTCCTGAACAGCTCTTTCCTAGGGCTCTAGAGAGGCTCCCACGGGCTCTAGAGAGGCTCCCATGGGCTCACTGTGGGCTCCTTAGGCCACAAGAGAGGCTCCCAAGGTCTAGAGAGAGGCTCCCAGGGGTATAGAGTGTCTGCATGAGAGTCTAGAGAGGCTCCATAGGCTTCTAGAGAGGCTCCCAGGGGCTCTACAGAGGCTCCCTTTGGCTCCATATGGACTCCATAGGCCACTAGAGAGGCTCCCAAGGTCTAGAGAGAGTCTCCATAGGCCACTAGAGAGGCTCCCACTATGTATGTAGAGGCTGCATAAGCCTCTACAGGAGCTCCAATGGTCAATAGAGAGGTTCCTCAGGCCTCCCTAGAGGCTCCCACAGGCTCTTCAGGGGCTCCCTAGGCCTCTACAGAGCCTCCCACGGGCTCTATAGTCGCTGCCAGTGGCTCAATATGGGCTCCTCAGGCCACAGGAGAGGCTCCCAAGGTCTATAGAGAGGCTCCCATGGTTTATGTAGAGTCTCCATAGGCCTCTAGAGAGGCTCCCACCGGCTCTACAGAGGTGCCATAGGCTTCTGTAGAGGCTCCATAGGCCTTTACAGAGGCTCCCACTGTCTAGACAGAGGCTGCATAGGCCTCTAGAGAAGCTACCATGGTCTACATAGAGCCTCCAACGGCCAGGACAGAGGCTCCACAGACCTCTGTAGAGGCTCCAACAGTCAATATAGAGGTTCTATGGGCCTCCCTAGAGGCTCCCAAGGGCTCTTCAGAGGCTCTCTATTCCTCCATAGAGGTTCCCACGGGCTCTATAGCTGCTCCCATTGGCTCAATATGGGCTCAATATGACACCATAGAGGCTCCATAAGCATCTATAGAGGCCCCCATGGGTCTATGGAGTCTCCATAATGCTCTATAGAGGCTCTATAGCCCTCTATAGAGGCTACCATGGTCTACATGGTCTTCAACAGTCAATATAGAGATGAGGATAGAATAGGATAGGATAGAATAGAATAGGATAGAATAGACCAGGTTGGAAGAGACCCTCAAGATCATCGAGTCCAACCTATCATCCAACACCACCTAAACAACTAACCCATGGCACCAAGCACCCTATCAAGTCTCCTCCTGAACACCTCCAGTGATGGTGACTCCACCAACTCCCTGGGCAGCCCATTCCAATGGGCAATCACTCTCTGTGTGTAGAACTTCCTCCTAACCTCCAGCCTAAACCTCCCCTGGCACAGCCTGAGACTGTGTCCTCTTGTTCTGGGGCTGGTTGCTAGAGAGAAGAGACCAGCCTCTGCCTGTCCACAACCTCCCTTCAGGTATTTGTGGAGAGCAATAAGGTCACCCCTGAGCCTCCTCCTCTCCAGGCTAAGCAACCCCAGCTCCCTCAGTCTCTCCTCACAGGGCTGTGTTCCAAGCCCCTCACCAACTTTGTTGCCCTTCTCTGGACCCCTTCCAGCAAGTCAACCTCCTTCCTAAACTGAGGGGCCCAGAACTGGACACAGGACTCAAGGTGTGGCCTAACCAAAGCAGAGTCCAGGGGCACAATGACTTCCCTGCTCCCACTGGCCACACTATTCCTGCTGCAGGCCAGGATGCCCTTGGCCTTCTTGGCCACCTGGGCACACTGCTGGCTCATGTTCAGGCAGCTGTCAATCAGCACCCCCAGGTCCCTCTCTGTTTGGCAGTTCTCAGCCACTCTGACCCCAGCCTGTAGCTCTGCCTGGGGTTGCTGTGGCCAAAGTGCAGCCCCTGGCACTTGGACTTGTTGAATGCCATCCTGTTGGACTCTGCCCATCTGTCCAGTCGGTCAAGGTCCCTCTGCAGAGCCCTTCTGTCCTCTAACTGACCAACATCTGCCCCCAGCTGGGTGTCATCTGCAAACTTGCTGATGCCTGACTTAATCCCCTCATCCAGATCATCAATGAAGATGTCAAAGGGGATGGGGCCCAGCACTGACCCCTGGGGGGCACCACTGGTGCCTGGCTGCCAGCTGGCTGTGGCACCATTCACCACTGTTGGGGATCGTTTTGAGCAAGAGGGGACATGGGTCCCAGCAACACCTGTGCAATTCAGGCCTTGAAGAATTCTCTGTTGATAATAGAGCGGTGGAGTAGGAGCTGTGGGAAAGAGTCGATTGCCTGGTATGCTGAAGTCCAGCTGCCCCTGAGAAGGGAGGCAAGCAAGATAAGGAGGAGGCGAGATCTGGGAAAAAGAGCAATTAGACTGAGTAGGAAAGAACTCCACAGAGTTGTGAAAACAATGATGTAACCTTTTAGAGAGAAACCAACAGTGTGTGCTAAATTAGAATTAACTATGCATGAGATAAGACTATAAATAATGAAGTGTGGGACAATAAAGTTGGATGATTACTATCACTCATACTGAGTGCTGTCGTCCCTCCGTTCTCGTCAAGTGGCACTCGAGCAGGGACCCGATTCTGCGGGTACTCTGAGCCGTTTCGACGGGCACGACAGTGGAGACCGCACCCGGGGATTACGGGCGAGCCCACCGCGGAGGAAGGCTGGGGCGGGCCAGTCTTGGCGGGCCGAAATCGGCATGCCAGTGGAAAACGTCGGCGGGCTGGAGGTGGCGGGCCGGCGGTGAGCTCGGGCGGGCCGGGAGCGGCGGGCCTGAGGAAAGGAGCAGCGGACACCGGCGGGTACCGGAACGCGGCAGTGAAGTTCGCGGACCTCGGTGAATATGGGCACAGAGGGAGCGCTCTCCTTATTTCAGTGCTTTCTAGGAAAGCGTAAGGCGGAGAGAGCGCCCAAAGTAATGCCTGGGCTTTGGGCCCATGGATCCGCTTCCGGGCATTTCCCTAGCGGAGAGAGTTATTGTGGTGAAGCTTGTTGGAGAGAGTACGGGAACAAGCTGTGGGACTGGGTCATTGATGGTGATAAAACTGCTATGAAGCTGCAAAAGCCGTGGCGAGAATGCAGAAACTGCATCAAAAACTGTTAGTTAGAACAGCGAATGGCTGCTGCGGGTACAGCGAATTTGTCAGGGCGGGATGCAGCGCCAGTTGTATCTGAATTGCGACCGAAGGATGTGCTTGGGAAGTATCGACCGATCGACCGGGGCCGCCCCCGAGACACCTTGCGGCGACCACACCGCGTTTGCCAGCCGCCACCACTGCTGTTTCGCCTCAAGCAGAGAAACAGCCGGAAAAGGGCAGCGAAACCTGTGCCTCGGCGTGTTCGATCCCGTTCATCTACATCTTCCTCGGACATCGCCAGCAAGGGCTCGCATTCGGAAGATTCAAACTCAGGGGCTCAGGGGCTGGGGCCATCGACAGGGCTTTGGGTTCCACAAGCATGGAGTGGTTTTCAAGGCACCTGAGCTGAAAACAACTCATGGGACACACTTGTCCCAGAGGGGGATAAGAATCCTGGGGCAGGAATTGGCAGGGCTCATTGATAGGGCTTTAAACTAGATTTGAAGGGGGAAGGGGTTCATAGTCTCCTGCTGGCCGGTGACAAACAGAGGGGCAGCTCACCAGCAGCAGAGAGAAGGAGAGCTGGTGAGGGCTCTCAACTTGCTGCCCTGAGGCAAGCCACGAATGATCCACCAGGACATTCTGTGGAAACCGAGGGGAATTGGCACAAGAGGAGGACAGGGCCAGCCCAGCTGAAGTGCTTCTGTGCGAATGCACACAGCTTGGGCAACAAACAGGATGAGTTAAGGGCACTGTGCTGCTGGGGTGCCACGACACAGTGGCTGTTACTGACACTTGGTGGGATGAATCCCATGACTGGGATGTAGGGATAGATGGGTATAAACTCTTTAGGAAGGATAGGCAGGGAAGGAGAGGAGGAGGTGTTGCCCTCTATGTCAATAGCCAGTTGGAATCAGTGGAGCTCCAACTGGGGAGGGATGATGAGCTGGTTGAGAGCGTATGGGTTACAATTAAAGGCAGGACAGGGGAAGGAGATATTACTGTGGGGGTCTCCTACAGGCCACCTGACCAGCAGATCCAAGCAGATGAGGCCCTCCACAGGCAAATAGAAGCGGCTTCCAGGTCACAAGCCCTGGTCCTCATGGGTGATTTCAACCACCCAGACATCTGCTGGAGGGACAACACAGCAAGGCACCAGCAATCCAGGATGTTCCTGGACTGCATAGAAGACAACTTCCTCCTCCGAATGGTAGAGGAACCAACAAGAAATGGTGCTATGCTGGGCCTTGTTCTCACCAACAGGGAAGGGCTGGTAAGCAATGTGAGGCTCAGAGATGGCCTTGGCTGCAGTGACCATGAAGCAGTTGCATTTAATCTCCTCAGGGCAATCAGGAGGAAGTATTCCAAGCTCATGACCCTGGACTTTAGGCGTGCAGATTTTGATCACTTCAGGGATCTGCTAGCCAAAGTGTCGTGGGACAAAGCCCTGGAGGGAAGAGGGACCCAGGACAGCTGGGCAGTATTCAGGGACCACCTCCTCTGTGTCCAGGAGCTCTGTATACCAACAAAGAGACAAGCAGGTAAGAATGCTAGGAGGCCTGCCTGGATGGGCAAGGAGCTACTGGGCACACTGTTACTTAAAAGGAAACTCTACAGGCAGTGGAGAGAAGGACAGCTAGAACAGGGTGGAGGTAAGGAAGCTGCCCGAGCAGCAAGAGTCCTGGTTAGGAAAGCCAAAGCAGAGTTTGAATTGAATCTAGCCAGGGAGGTTAAAGGGAACACTAAGAACTTCTACAGGCATATGAATGGGAAGAAGAAGCCTAGGGAAGGTGTGGGCCCCCTCAGAAAGGAAACTGGTGACATGGCCACAAGTGATGAGGAAAAGGCTGAGGTACTTAATAACTTCTTTACCTCAGTCTTCACTGCAAGGGCCTCCAGCCACACTCCTGATGTTATGGAAGTCAAAGCCAGGGACGGGGAGGAAGAACTGCCCATGGGAAGTGAGGATCAGGTTGGTGATCACCTGAAGAACCTGAAAGTGTTCAAGTCCATGGGACCCCACGGGATACACCCACGGGTGCCGAGAGAACTGGCAGAGGAGGTTGCTAAACCCCTCTCTATTCTATTTCAAAAGTCCTGGCAGTCTGGGGCAGTCCCCACAGACTGGAGAAGGGGAAACATTGCCCCCATCTGCAAAAAGGGTAAGAAGGAGGAACCAGGGAACTCCAGGCCAGTCAGTCTCACCTCTGTGCCTGGAAAGATCATGGAGCAGATCCTCCTGGAGGCACTACTGGCTCAGAAGAATAGTGAAGAGGTGATTGGGAACAGTCAGCATGGCTTTGCCAAGGGCAAATCCTGCCTGACCAACCTGGTGGCCTTCTCTGAGCAGGTGACAACATCAATAGCTGAGGGGTGAGCAGCTGATGTCATTTACCTGGAGCTGAGCAAAGCCTTCGACACTGTCCCGCACCACATCCTGGTCTCCAGGCTGGTGACACATGGGTGTGAGGGGTGACCACTAGATGGATAAGGAACTGGCTTGATGGCTGCACCCAAAGAGTGGCTGTCAATGGCTCCATGTCCCAGTGGAGGCCAGGGACAAGCAGAGTCCCTCAGGGATCAGTCCTGGGACCTGTCTTGTTCAACATCTTTGTGGGTGCCATGGACAGTGGCATTGAGTGCACCCTCAGCAGGGTTGCTGATGACACCAAGCTGTGTAGGGCAGCAGACAGCTGGAGGGAAGGGAGGCCATCCAGAGGGAGCTGGACAGGCTGGAGAGGTGGGCACAAGCCAACCTCAGGAGGTTCAACAAGAGCAAGTGCAGGGTCCTGCATCTGGGTCGAGGCAATCCCAGGCACAAATGCAGGCTGGGCAGGGACTGGCTGGAAAGCAGCCCTGAGGAGAGAGACTTGGGGGTGCTGGGGGACAAAAAGCTCACCAGGAGCTCTCAGTGTGCACTTGCAGCCCGCAAAGCCAATCAGGTCCTGGGCTGTATCAGGAGAAGTGTGGCTAGCAGGGCAAGGGAGAAGGCTCTGCAGATCTCCCCTGCTGAGGGAAGGGTCCCTGGAAGCAGAGAGGGATGGATACAGGTCCCTGCCAGGGGTGGCAAGAGAAATCCACCCCGGCCCTCTCCTCCTCCTCCGCTGCCCTTGCATAATAAGTATGAGGCCCTGCAGGCTGAGGGCAGTAAGGATGAGAGGGCTGAGGCTGAGGAGCAGCCATCCAGAGGGGAGCCTAAGCCCAAGCGGTCCTCACCAGCTATAACGACCAGCTCCACAAAGAAAAGGAGAAGGGTTATAGTTGTTGGGGACTCTCTCCTGGGGGGTACTGAGGGACTCTTATGTTGTCCCGACCCATCCCACAGGGAGGTCTGCTCCCTACCAGGGGCAGGGGTTAGGGACATTGCAAAGAGACTCCCTAAATGAATCCAGCCCTCTGACTATTCCCCTCTGCTGGTAATACAGGCTGGGAGCGATGAGATTGACAGGAAGGGCACCAGGGCGATTAAGAAGGAGTTCAGGGCCCTTGGACAATTGATTGATGGGGCAGGAGCTCAAGTGGTGTTCTGCTCAGTTCCCTCAGTGGCAGGGGTGTACACTGAGAGGAATGGGAGAACCCACACCATCAACAATTGGCTCAGGGGATGGTGCCAGAGGCAGAACTTTGGGTTCTTTGACCATGGGACAACTTTCACCGCACCTGACCTGCTGGGTCTCGATGGGGTGCATCTATCTAGAAGGGGTAAGAGAGTCCTGGCACTGGAGTTGGCAGGGCTCATTAGGAGGGCTTTAAACTAGGTCTGAAGGGGGTGGGTGAGGCAATCGGTCCCTCTGCAGAGGTAAGAGTAGGGCACAAGGTAGGGTCAGTTGAGAAGTCAGGAACCCAGCTGCAGTGCATGTACACCAATGCAGGCAGCCTGGGCAACAAGCAAGAGGAGCTGGAGGTCCTGATCCATCAGGGCGACTATGATGTAGTCACCATCTCAGAAACATGGTGGGACAGCACCCACGATTGGAGTGCTGCACTGGGGGGTTACAGGCTCTGTAGGAGAGACAGGCGAGGGAGGAGAGGAGGAGGGGTGGCTCTGTGTATTAGAGAGTCACTCTCTGCCACACAACTTGAGGTGGAAGATGAGGGAGTTGAGAGCCTGTGGGTCAAAATCAGAGGACAGCCTAACAAGTCTGACATCCTGATTGGAATCTGTTACAGACCACCCAACCAGGATGAGGAGGCTGATGAAGTATTCTACAAGCAGCTGGAGGCCGTCTCAAGATCATCAGATCTTGTCCTTGTTGGTGACTTCAACCTGCCAGATATCTGCTGGGAACTTCATTCAGCAGGGAGGAGGCAGTCCAGAAGGTTCCTGGAGCGAATGGAGGACAGCTTCCTGACACAGCTGTTAAGTGAGCCTACCAGGGGCCAGGCTCTGCTTGACCTGCTGTGCTCCAATAGGGAAGGGCTGGTGGGAGACGTGATGGTGGGAGGCTGCCTAGGGTGCAGTGACCACGAGATAGTGAAGGTTTCAATATGCAGGGAGCTAGGGAGGAGCACCAGCAGGACCTTCACCTTGGACTGCAGGAGGGCAAACTTCAGCCTATTTAAGAAACTTGTTTGTAAAGTCCCCTGGGTACCAGCCCTCATGAACCAAGGGGTCCAGGAGGCTTGGACCTACTTCAAACAGGAGCTCTTGAAGGCACAGGAACTGGCGGTTCCCACGTGCCGGAAGGCGAGCCGGCGGGGAAGGCGACCGGCCTGGATGAGCAAGCAGCTCCTGGAGGAGTTAAGGGGGAAGAGGAGGCTGTATCACCTTTGGAAGGAGGGGAAGGCTTCTCCAGGTATGTTCAAGGAAGCTGTTAGATTATGTAGGAATAAAATTAGGGAGGCTAAGGCCCAGCTGGAACTGAAGCTGAACACCTCTGACAAAGACAATAAAAAGCATTGTTATAAATATATCAACACTAAGAAGAAGGGCAGGAAGAACCTGCACTCCCTGTTGGACCTGGAGGGGAACACTGTGACTGAAGAGGAGGCAAAGGCTGAGGTACTGAACACCTTCTGTGCCTCAGTGTTTAACAGCAAGGCAGGAGGAGCTCAGGAGGAGTGGCCTCCTGAGCTGGGCAATGGGGTCGGGGAGCAGTGTAATGCCCCGAAAATCCATGAGGAATTAGTTGGGGACCTGCTGAGCCACTTGGACACTCACAAGTCCATGGGACCGGATGGGATCCATCCTAGGGTGCTGAGAGAGCTGGCGGATGTGCTAGCTAGGCCACTCTGCATCATTTTCCTCCAGTCCTGGCTCACAGGTGAGGTCCCAGGTGACTGAAACTGGCCAATGTGGTCCCCATCCACAAGAAGGGTTGGATGGAGGAACCTGGAAACTCCAGGCCTGGCAGCCTGAGCTCAGTGCCAGGGAAAGTGATGGAGCAGATTGTCCTGGCAGCAATAACTGCGCACCTGAAGGACGGCCAAGGGCTCAGGTCCAGCCAGCATGGATTCAGGAGGGGCAGGTCCTGCCTCTCCAACCTGATCTCCTTCTATGACCAGGTGACTGCCTGGTGGGTGTGGGGCAGGCTGTGGATGTGCTCTGCCTGGACTTCAGCAAGGCCTTTGACACCATCCCCCACAGCAAGCTCCTGGCCAAGCTGTCAGCCCCTGGCTGGGACAGCAGCACTCTGAGCTGGGTTAGGGACTGGCTGGAGGCTGAGCCCAGAGAGTGGTGGTGAATGGTGCCACAGCCAGCTGGCAGCCAGGCACCAGTGGTGCCCCCCAGGGGTCAGTGCTGGGCCCTGTCCTCTTCAACATCTTCATCGATGATCTGGATGAGGGGGTAGAGTCAGTCATCGGCAAGTTTGCAGATGACACCAAGTTAGGGGCAGATGTTGGTCAGTCAGAGGACAGAAGGGCTCTGCAGAGGGACCTCGACCGACTGGACAGATGGGCAGAGTCCAATGGGATGGCATTCAACAAGTCCAAGTGCCAGGGGCTGCACTTTGGCTACGGCAATCCCAGGCAGAGCTACAGGCTGGGGTCAGAGTGGCTGAGAGCTCCCAAACAGAGAGGGACCTGGGGGTGCTGATTGACAGCCACCTGAATATGAGCCAGCAGTGTGCCCAGGTGGCCAGGAGGGCCAATGGCATCCTGGCCTGCATTAGGAATAGTGTGGCCAGCAGGAGCAGGGAGGTCATAGTGCCCCTGTACTCTGCTCTGGTTAGGCCGCACCTTGAGTCCTGTGTCCAGTTCTGGGCCCCTCAGTTTCAGAAGGACATTGAGAGACTTGAAGGTGTCCAGAGAAGGGCAACAAGGCTGGGGAGAGGCCTCGAGCACAGCCCTGTGAGGAGAGGCTGAGGGAGCTGGGATTGTTTAGCCTGGAGAAGAGGAGGCTCAGGGGTGACCTCATTGCCCTCTACAGCTACCTAAAGGGTGGTTGTAGCCAGGAAGGGGTTGGCCTCTTCTCCCAGGCACCCAGCACCAGAACAAGAGGACACAGTCTCAAGCTGTGCCAGGGGAGGTTTAGACTCGAGGTGAGGAGAAAGTTCTTCACCGAGCGAGTCGTTCGTCATTGGAACGGGCTGCCCAGGGAGGCGGTGGAGTCATCGACCCTGGAGGCGTTCAAGAGGAGATTGGACGTGGCACTTGGTGCCATGGTCTAGGCATGGGGTCTGTGTTGATAGGTTGGACTCGATGATCCTCGAGGTCCTTTCCAACCTAAGTGATACTGTGATACTGTGATACTGTGATACTGTGATACTGTGATCCTCCCCCTCTACTCAGCCCTGGTGAGACCCCACCTGGAGTACTGTGTCCAGCTCTGGAGCCCCTATGACAAGAGGGATCTGGAGGTGCTGGAAGGTGTCCAGGGAAGGGCCACGAGGATGAGCAGAGGGCTGGAGCTGTTCTGCTATGAGGACAGACTGAGGGAGTTGGGGCTGTTCAGTCTGCAGAAGAGAAGGCTCCCAGGTGACCTCATTGTGGCCTTCCAGGATCTGAAGGGGGCTACAGGAAGGCTGGGGAGGGACTGCTCAGGATCTTAGGCAGTGATAGGACTAGGGGGAATGGAATGAAGCTGGAGGTGGGGAGATTGAGGCTGGAGGTGAGGAGGAAGTTCTTCCCCATGAGAGTGGTGAAGCCCTGGAATGGGTTGTCCAGGGAGGTGGTTGGGGCCCTGTCCCTGGAGGTGTTTAAGGCCAGGCTGGATGAGGCTCTGGCCAGGCTGATCTAGTGTGGGGTGTCCCTGCCCATGGCAGGGGGGTTGGAACCAGATGATCCTTGTGGTCCCTTCCAGCCCTGACTGATCCTGTGATACTATGATACTATGATGATACTATGACACAGCGCCGACTTTGCGTTACGGCCCCCCTTAGAGAACAAGGAGCGCTTGGAGGCTCGCGGTTACGGCATTCTTACGAGCACAGCCCTCCCGCGACCCCCGATGGCCCCCGCGGGCGCCGACAGCTCCGGCCGAGGCGGCACCGACAGCTCCGATGACACAGGCAGCACCGACCGTAGCGCTGGCCCCGGTGGCAGGCACCAGCGGAACCCCCCCGGCGGTGGCAGGCACCAGCGGACCCCCCCCCCCAGCGGCTCCAGCTGCACTACACCCCCCCACACCCCCAGCGGTCTCTGGTACGGCTACTGTCGCCCATGGCTCTGTTCTGATTGAAAGCAACAGTGCTAATTGCTTCACTTCTGATTGCGATGTCTCTCAGAGCTTTGTTATTTAGAGCTGTGCTGAGTTTTCCTGGTAAGCATAATGCACGGCAAGCGTTTGGTATTTACAGGTACTTAGTACACAGTGATTGCAGTAAGGTGTAAGTACTTAGTCATGAGTTCACATTGTAAGATTCTCTTTCGGTTGGAACCTTCTTAGCTGCGTGCCTTGGCATTTCAAAGGAGCTCCATGTAATGTAGTTAAGGTTTGTAGTAAAGAGGGTTTAATTGTAACAAGTATTCCTTCGCTAATGTGCAGAAGAATCAAGACTAAGAGGAAGCAGCACTTCCCATGCCGTCGAACATGGATCACAATAGCTGCTATGATAATCTGGGATCAAAAGCATCACCCAGAAGCATGTACCACAGCACCAGGTGAATTAGGACTGAATGTTATGGTTGGCTGAGTGATTAGAGGAAATGTTCACAGGGACTTATCTGTTATCTCAGCAGTTTGCTGTAATTTTACACACCTAGAGGGAAAATCAAAGCTCATAACAACACAACATGCATTTGCATTTTGGGCTGAAAACATCAACAAACAAACAAACAAACAAAGAAAAAGGGGGAAGAGAGAATAGCCCATAGCAAAACAAAAAAGGTGTTTTTCCAATGGTCCCAATAAGAGATCGGTGTTACCAGGATGAGCAAAAACACATTATTATGGGTAATTTTATGTTGGGCACAGCAATGGAGCTCTTTTGCTCTTGCTGATTGCCTGCAAGTTTTCTGTCTGTGAAGCTAGAGCCTGGCCAGATCTACCTTTACAGATGAAAGAAATCTTGCTGCCATTAAACAATTCATGATTTTTGACCATCCTAGAGAAAATAAAGATGCAAGATAACCCTAAAGCAGATTGCAAGAGACAGTGCTGAGGATTGCAGTTGTGCCTCAACCTCTGTGTGCAATGTGTTCAGGCAGAAGCAAGTCTTCTCTGTCAGTAAGAGGAGTGAAATGCAAAGATCAGAACTGTTAAGATCTAAGTTCTTCTTTACAATGTCTGTTCTCTCTGACCATGCATTATGCCAGCTCTGTTAGAGCATTCTATCCAGTTCAGCTTAAGCTTTGTGCCTTGTCTAGGGAACATGGCCCAACAGGACAGGCAGCAATGAATTTTGTTTGAGCCTTCAGACTGTGGGTGAACCTTTTCAGACATGTCTGATAGGGATACCCAGATTTGATGTAAATATGTTTGTTAATGATAGTAGTAATAGTTGTAGTAATGAGAGTGAAGTGGCAAATTGTAGTGCATTATTGACTAAGGGACTGCCTCAGCGGTTACCGTATGATCCCCAAGAGCTGCGATCATTGGGCTCTCAGCAGGTTGGCAACGCATCGAGGAACTGGACTCGAACCTGTATTGTGGTTGGAGGTGTGTTTAAAGGACAGCAAGGTTTTGAGCAAGTGTTAGAAGGTTGGGGGAAAGTGCCAGTTGGGATACAAAGCAGCTCTCAGGGATGGACTGACGTCCGTCCCAAAAGACCATATAACGTGTATGGTGACTATTGCCTCCAGGAGAGAAGCTTCTGCAGAGTCAGCAGTGAGCCCTTGCTCCACAGAGCCAGCAGCCTTCTGTGGAGCTGCTGGGAGAGGGAGTGCTGAAAGACCTCCTCTGATGGGGCAGGCTCCAAGGAGCTCTGCTGCAGGGCAGCTGAGGAGAGCTGGAGGTGCCCAGAGAGCAGGGAGAGGTTCAGCTGCTGGCAGCAGGACTCCTGAGCCAGCAGCCTGCTCTGCTCTCCTGGCAGGGCAGCAGCTCTCCCACCTGGCTCCTGGGGGATCAAAGGGCCCTGGGCTATGCTGAGCAGCTCTTTGCTCCAGGTTCCCTCTCCAAAACGCAAGGCAAAGCCCTGTGCTGCTGTGGGGCATCTCCCCCGTGGGGCAACCTGGGCCAGGGGCTCAGCACTCAGCATCCCAAGTGTCTCCCTTCCCTGAGCCTGACTCTGCCTTCTCCGGTTTCAAGCAGCCCTCCTTGTCCTGCTTTCTGGTCTCCATTCAGCTCTGCTGCCTGTCGCAGGCGCGGCGACCTGGTTCAGGACCGGCACGGCGGCCAACCCCAGGCCGCTCGGTCCATGGGCTCGCAGACACCAACGCGCGGAGGGCAAACGGCCTCTGCCCGTGAGCGCCGCAGCACTATATAGCTGCGGTGTGCGTCACTGCCGGCTGCCGGCACCGTCAGCTGAAGGCTATTGGCTGGCAGGGGCGGGGCCCTCGCGTCCCGTACCGCGCCAGATCCTCCGCCCGCTGGGTCCTAGCTCCC
This sequence comes from Melanerpes formicivorus, assembly GCF_026170545.1. Classification (NCBI taxonomy): domain Eukaryota; kingdom Metazoa; phylum Chordata; class Aves; order Piciformes; family Picidae; genus Melanerpes; species Melanerpes formicivorus. The sequence goes on along the minus strand of NW_027142577.1, from coordinate 296,122 downwards.
TACAAGCTGAGAGGTGCTGCTGCCAGCCCTGGCCTCGGGGCACAGGCTGAGTTTGAGGCCCTGGCACTTCATGGAGGAGCTTCTGCACTTTTCTCTTTTCAGAAGCCCTACCTGAGCCAGCTGAAGATCAACATTTGCCAGAGCAGCCAGCACCTCCAGCTGCTGGTCTCGGGCAGTGGGCTGGAGCCACGCCTGGAGTTCCAGCCTGAAGTGCTGGAGCTGGGGCCAGTGCTGCCATCCAGCCCCGGGGCACAGGGCACAGTGGTGGTGAAGAACCCTTGTGAGTTCCCCATCGAGTTGTACTCCTTGGAGTTTGACCAGCAGTACCTTGCTGAGGAGCAGGTAAAGAGCGGAGCTCTGCTCCCCACATCCACCTTGTGCAGCTTCAGGGCACCGCAGTGTTCCCAGCCTCGTGCCAGGGAGATGGAGACAGGAGGCAGGGCACAGCCTGGGGGTGGTGGTTCAGAGTGAGCCTCTTCTGCTGGCAGGCTGTGGAGGGGCTTGGCTGGTCCTGCAGTCGAGAGGAAGGCAACAGGGGGAAGCTGGCTGGGCCGGGGGGGTGGCTGTGGCTGGGGCCGGGGCTGGGGCTGGGGCTATGGCTGTGGCAGTGGCCGGGGCTGGGGCCGGGGCTGGGGCTGGGGCTGGGGCTGGGGCTGGGGCTGTGGCAGTGGCCGGGGCCGGGGCCGGGGCTGTGGCCGTGGCCGGGCCGGGCTGGAGCTCCAGCAGTGCCTCCCAGGGGTGGTTTCTCCTCCCCATGCACAGATCCTGAGGGCGCTGGAAGGCTTCGACTGCCGCAGCACCTTGCTGCTGCCTCCTCCTGCCCCGGGGGAGCAGCTGCCTCCAGAGCTGCTGCAGCTGTCTGGGGGCCAGAAAAGGCTGCAGGATCAGCAGGTCGAGGCCAAGCCTGAGCAGCCCACAGCCCAGGACGAGGGTGAGGCTTTGCTCTCGGCTGTCCTGAGTGGGGGCTCAGCAGGGAGCCCAGCCCCCAGCTCTCCAGGGCCTCATTCTCTGGAGCTCCAGCAGTCCTCATGCCCCAGCTGGGTGGAGCAAGGCCCTGGTGAAACTGTGGCTTGGCACAGCCAGCAGTGCAACCAAAGCCAGCTCCTGTCTGCCCTGCCTGGGGAAGCAGTGAGGATGGCTCCTGGCAGGGGGGACCAGGGACAAGGGAAGGGCCTGGGCAATTTGCCTCAGCTGTGCCAAATGAGCCTCAGCTTTGCCCCAGGAGCTGCTGGGGTCAGGCTGATGGTGAAGCTGTGCTAGGCAGGGCAGCACCGCTGCTCTCCTCTCTGGCACTGCAAGCTGAGGAGGCTCTGGGTGACCTCCTGAGGGCTGTTCTGGGGAATTCAGAGCCCAGCCACATCTGCTGCAGTGCCATTCCTCAAGCACCCAGCTCCTGGATGAGCCCCAGATGGAGCCTCTGCCTTGGGACTGTCTCAGATGCTCCTTTCTGGCTTTGCCCTTCTTGCTCAGCAAGCTTGGCACCACGCTCCCACGAGGGCCATGTGGACAGTTCATGGCAGGAGACTGGGCTTCAGTCCTTTTGGGTGTTGCTGCATGCTCTGCTCTCCTCTTTCTGCCACCCCATCCACTTGTGGGCACCTGGAGCAGCATCTAGGGCAGAGCCTGATCTGCACAGGCTTGAGAGGAAGGGCAGGGCGAGCCCATGGGTGTGCCATTGGCTTGAGCAGAGTCTCCTCTGCCAGGAGCCGAGGGGCTGGTGAGGATGAGGAGGATGACAGGAGGGCAGGAGGCTGACTCTTGTACCTGTGTGTGCACAGCAGAGCATCAGCAAAGCACCACTGGCACCAGGGAGGCCTCAGAAGAGCCAGAGGCCAGCCCAGTCCATAGGGTCCTGGCCCGGCCCCTGGGCAGCGCTGCGTCTGCTGAAGGAGCTGCAGCCCCACAGGGCAGGGGCATCGTGGTCATCGTCCATGGGGCACCCCTGGCAGGGAGCTGAGCTGCAGCCTGGGCTGTGAGGAGGGGGGAAGCAGGGGAGATGTGTCCTGGTGGACCATGGTGCTCGGTTGAGCTGGGCCCCGCTCCAGGCTCCGACCTTCTCCTGAACCTTCCCTCACAGCTGAGAGCTCCAAGGCTCTGACACCTGCCAGCTCCAAGCCTGTGAGCTGAGCAATGGGTACCATGCAAAGGACACAGAGCAGTACCACAGATGTCCTGGTGGCACTGGCTTGGTGGAGCTCCTACTCCACCGCTCTATTATCAACAGAGAATTCTTCAAGGCCTGAATTGCACAGGTGTTGCTGGGACCCATGTCCCCTCTTGCTCAAAACGATCCCCAACAGTGGTGAATGGTGCCACTTGAGTCCTGTGTCCAGTTCTGGGCCCCTCAGTTTAGGAAGGAGGTTGACTTGCTGGAAGGGGTCCAGAGAAGGGCAACAAAGTTGGTGAGGGGCTTGGAACACAGCCCTGTGAGGAGAGGCTGAGGGAGCTGGGGTTGCTTAGCCTGGAGAGGAGGAGGCTCAGGGGTGACCTTATTGCTCTCCACAAATACCTGAAGGGAGGTTGTGGACAGGCAGAGGCTGGTCTCTTCTCTCTAGCAACCAGCCCCAGAACAAGAGGACACAGTCTCAGGCTGTGCCAGGGGAGGTTTAGGCTGGAGGTTAGGAGGAAGTTCTACACACAGAGAGTGATTGCCCATTGGTGTAGGAAAGCAGAAAGTATCTATGGAAGGTTTCAGGACGAGAAAGAACAACAGGCCACTGATACTGGAAGGATGGCTTGGTGATAAAGAAGAGCTGACCGTGGTAGACAACCTGACGTGCCAGACAAGAGGATGCTTGCCTCCATACTGGAGAAGACCAACCTGACATGGGATGAAGATAACAATGGACAGCTGCATATCAAATGAGAAAGCCCAATTAGCAGCAGTGGTGCAAGAATGTCAGGGAATTGCTTACCCTGCCCGATTTTTCCTATATAAGCTGCTTGTTCTGTGCCAATAAACGATTCCTGCCTCACCAACATGGGAGTCCGTCCATGCTTTCCGAAAGAGAAGGACAGCTAGAACAGGGGGGAGATAAGGAAGCTGCCTGAGCAGCAAGAGTCCTGGTTAGGAAAGCCAAAGCAGAGTTGGAATTGAATCTAGCCAGGGAGGTTAAAGGGAACACTAAGAACTTCTACAGGCATATGAATGGGAAGAAGCAGCCTAGGGAAGGTGTGGGCCCCCTCAGAAAGGAAACTGGTGACATGGCCACAAGTGATGAGGAAAAGGCTGAGGTACTCAATAACTTCTTTACCTCAGTCTTCACTGCAAGGGCCTCCAGCCACACTCCTGATGTTATGGAAGACAATGCCAGGGACGGGGAGGAAGAACTGCCCATGGGAAGTGAAGATCAGGTTGGTGATCACCTGAAGAACCTGGAAGTGTTCAAGTCCATGGGACCCCATGGGATACACCCACAGGTACTGAGAGAACTGGCAGAGGAGGTTGCTAAACCCCTCTCTATTCTATTTCAAAAGTCCTGGCAGTCTGGGGCAGTCCCCACAGACTGGAAAAGGGGAAACATTGCCCCCATCTGCAAAAAGGGTAAGAAGGAGGAACCAGGGAACTCCAGGCCAGTCAGTCTCACCTCTGTGCCTGGAAAGATCATGGAGCAGATCCTCCTGGAGGCACTACTGGCTCAGAAGAATAGTCCCTGACAAGTTGGCCTGAAGGTACCAACTGTGCCAAACCTCCAGAGGAGAAAGTAACTTGTGCTGAGGAAGCTCCTCCTTACAATGACCTTTCTGATGATGGAAAGAAAGATGCTTTGTTCACAGACGGTTCCTGTCGTCTGGTTGGGAACAAGCGGAGGTGGAAGTCTGCAGTGTGGAGTCCAACACGCCGAGTTGCAGAGGCGAAGGATGGAGAAGGAGAATGCAGTCAGTTCGCAGAGGTAAAAGCTGTCCAGCTAGCTCTCGACGTGGCTGAACGTGAGAGATGGCCAAAGCTTTATCTCTACACCGACTCATGGATGGTAGCCAATGCTCTGTGGGGTTGGCTAAAGAACTGGAAGAAGAGTGGTTGGCAGAGGAAAGGAAAACCCATTTGGGCAGCCGACCTGTGGCAGGACATTGCTGATCGAATCGAGAGAATTCCAGTGAAGGTGAGACACATCGATGCTCACATTCCTGAGAGCAAAGCTACTGAGGAACAGCAACACAACCATCAGGCAGATCTGGCTGCAAGAGTGTCTCAAGCAGCCATGGACTCTAATCTTGATCTCGACTGGAGACACCGAGGTGAGATGTTCTTAGCTCGGTGGGCTCACGATTCGTCAGGACATCAAGGCAGAGATGCAACATACCAATGGGCTCGTGACAGATCCATAGACATCTCCATGGATGCTATCACAGCTGGGTTAGGAAGTGGCTGGAGGCTGAGCTCAGAGAGTGGTGGTGAATGGTGCCACAGCCAGCTGGCAGCCAGGCCCCAGTGCTGTGCCCCAGGGAGCAGTGCTGGGCCCCATCCTGTTCAGTATCTTCACTGATGATCTGGATGAGGGCATTGAGTCCATCATCAGTAAATTTGCAGGTGACACCAAGCTGGGGGCAGGAGTTGATCTGCTGGAGGGTAGAGAGGCTCTGCAGAGGGGCCTCAACAGGCTGGACAGATGGGCAGAGTCCAAGGGCAGGAGATTGAACACATCCAAGTGCCAGGTGCTGCACATTGGCCACAGCAACCCCAGGCAGTGCTAGAGGCTGGGGTCAGAGTGGCTGAGAGCAGCCAGGCAGAGAGGGACCTGGGGTGCTGGTTGATGGCAGGCTGAACATGAGCCTGCAGTGTGCCCAGGCAGCCAGGAGGGCCAATGGCATCCTGGCCTGCATCAGGAAGAGTGTGGCCAGCAGGAGCAGGGAGGTCATTGTGCCCCTGGACACTGCACTGGTTAGGCCACACCTTGAGTCCTGTGTCCAGTTCTGGGCTCCTCAGTTTAGGAAGGAGGTTGACTTGCTGGAAGGTGTCCAGAGAAGGGCAACAAAGTTGGGGAGGGGTTTGGAACACAGCCCTGTGAGGAGAGGCTGAGGGAGCTGGGGTTGCTCAGCCTGGAGAAGAGGAGGCTCAGGAGAGACCTCATTGCTGTCTCCAACTCCCTGAAGGGAGGTTGTAGACAGGCAGAGGTTGGTCTCTTCTCCCAGGCAGCCAGCACCAGAACAAGAGGACACAGTCTCAGGCTGTGCCAGGGGAGGTTTAGTTTGGAGGTTAGGAAGAAATTCTTCCCAACTAGAGTGATTGCCCATTGGGATGTGCTGCCCAGGGAGGTGGTGGAGTCACCATCACTGGAGGTGTTCAGGAGGAGACTTGATAGGGTGCTTGGTGTCATGGGTTACTTGATTAGGTGGTGTTGGATGATGGGTTGGACGTGATGATCATGAAGGTCTCTTCCAACCTGGTCTATTCTATTCTATTCTATTCTATTCCCCTTCACAAGGGGAGGATTAGGTTGGACTCTAGAAGAAATTGCTCCACCAAAATGGTTCTCAGCTCCTGGTACAGGCTGCTCATGGAGGTGCTTGAAGCCCCATCCCTGGAAGGGTTTTGAAGAGGCAGAGTTGTGGTGCTGAGGGTCAGGCTTTAACACCAGCCTTGGTAGAGTTAGACTCCATCATCTCAGAGGTCTTTTCCACCTGAGATGATTCTCCCTTGTCTCTGTCCAGTTGATCTCTGGTGTGTTCATATTACCAAAGGGCAGGAGCAATGTGCACAAACTCCCTCCTCCCAGAAAATCTTTGTCAGTTTGCCTGATGCTGCCAAGAGTTTCAGCTTCTCTGTTGTTGGCATTGGTATTAGAAACAAAAGCATTCACAGAATCACAGAAAGCATCTGGTTGGAAGAGACCTCCAAGCTCCTCCACCCAGCACTGCAGGGTCAACACCAAACCCTGTCCCTAAGCTCCAGCTCCACAGCTGTTGGAACACCCCCAGGGATGGGGACTCCAGCACTGCCCTGGGCAGACCATTCCAATGGCTGAGAGCCCTCTCTGGCAAGAAATAGTTCCTAGCATCCAGCCTGAGCCTCCCCTGCTGCACCTTGGGACCATTGCCTCTGCTCCTTTCCCTTGCCACCAAGGAGCAGAGGCTGTCCCCTCCTGGCTCCAAACTCCCTTCATGGAGCTGCAGAGAGCAAAGAGGTCTCCCTCAGCCTCCTCTTCTCCAGCCTGAACACCCCCAGCTCCCTCAGCCCCTCCTCTAGCCCAGGGGCTCCAGGCCCTTCCACACAGTGTAGCTGCAGCTCTTCCTTAAGAACTTCTGGTTCCTGCTTTAAGGATTGATTGAAATGTGTAGCTGTGGCACTCTGTGGCATGGTTGAATGGCCACAGTGGTGTTGGCTTGACAGCTTGAGCTGATGGCCTCAGAGGTCTTTCCTAACTGAAGAGATTCTCTGATGTTTATGATCCTAATGCAAAGGCTGGGGCACCTTCCCCTGGGGACAGGCTGAAGAGTTGGGGCTGTTCAGCCTGGAGAAGGGAAGGCTCCAAGGAGACCTTAGAGCAGCCTTCCAGTACCTGAAGGAGGCTACAGAAGAGCTGGGGAGGGACCTCTGACAAGGGCTGGGAGTGCCAGGATGAGAGACAATAGCTTTGAGCTGGGTGATGGAACAGCCACTGAACACTGGCAAGACACATACACAGTCAGAGGCAAGACACTGGAACAGGTTGCCCAGGGGGGCTGTGGATGTCTGCAGCCTGGAGGGGCTCAAGGTCAGTTGGATGAGGCTGTGAGCAACCTGGGCTAGCAACAGGTGTCCCTGCTCTGAAAGGTCCCTTTCAAGCCAAACCATTCTGTGGTTTGTGACATGAAACACCTCACTAAAAATCTGCAGGCTGCCAAATACTCTTCCTTCCTTTACAGGCTCACAGGATGTCAGGGGTTGGAAGGGACCTCTGGACATCTTCCAGTCCAAGCCAGAGCAGGAGCATAGAATCCAGCACAGGTCACCCAGGAACACATCCAGACAGGGATGGAAAGGCTCCACAGAAGGAGACTCCACAACCTCTCTGGGCAGCCTGCTCCAGGCCTCTGAGATGCTTAGAGTATGGAAGTTCCTCCTCATGTTGAGCTGGAACCTCCTGTGCTGCAGTTTCCATCCATTGCCCCTTGGCCTATCCCAGGGCACAGTGAGCAGAGGCTGTCCCTGTCCCTTCCTTCCTGACCCCCTGCCCTCAGCTCTGGATAGACATTATTCCTTTACTTTGCCTTAGCAGTGCCCAAGACCATTGGTTGCTCCTAGTGGGATGTGGGGTTTTTTAACCATGGGTTGTTACCTAATTAGCACTAATTAGACTTTGCAAACATACAAATGTTGTGCTGCAGAGGAGGAGAGCTCAGTACTATTTTTACATCTTGACACAAAAGCTTCCTAGTGACAAACAAAATCCAGAACAATTACATTGTTCATGTTCTTGCCTACAGCTAAGAGGCACTCAGCAGTGCCCCCCAGCACCCACCTCACTCCAGCCTCCCTTCAGGGACTTGTAGAGAGCAAGAAGGCCTCCCCTATGCCACCTCCTTTCCAGACTGAATTCCCCAGCTCCCTCAGCTGCTCCTCCCCAGACTGAATTCCCCCAGCTCCCTCAGCTGCTCCTCCCCAGACTGAATTCCCCCAGCTCCCTCAGCTGCTCCTCCCCAGCCCTCTTCTCCAGACTCTTCCCCAGCTTTGTTGCCCTCCTCTGGGCATGCTCCAGCCCTCAGTGTCCTTCTGGGAGTGAGGACTCCAAAAGCAACCCCAGTATTTAGGAGGTGGCCTCACCAGTGCTGGGCACAGGGCAGAATGACTTCCCTGCTCCTGCTGGCCACACTAGTGCTGACCCAGGCCAGGATGCACTTGGCCTTCTTGAGCCCCTGGGCACACTGCTGCCTCATGTTCAGGCAGCTGTCAATCAACACACCAGGTCCTGTTTCTGTTCCTGAGGCCTTATCTGCAGCCACTCTGCCTCAAGCCTGGAGTTTTGCAGGGGGTTGTTGTGACTCAAGTGCAGGACCTGGCACTTGGCCTTGTTGAACCTCAACCTGGGCTGCAGCAAGAGAAGTGTGGGCAGCAGGGCCAGGGAGGGGATTCTGCCCCTCTGCTCCACTCTGCTGAGACCACAGCTGCAGCTCTGGGGCCAGTGCTGGAGCCTCTGTGCCAGGAAGGCTCTGGAGGTGCTGGAAGGTGTCCAGAGAAGGGCCACGAGGAGGAGCAGAGGGCTGGAGCTGCTCTGCTCTGAGGACAAACTGAGAGAGTTGGGGTTGTGCAGGCTGGAGAGGAGAAGGCTCCCAGGAGACCTCATTGTGGCCTTGCAGGATCTGCAGGGGGCTCCAAGAAAGCTGGGGAGGGACTTTTGAGGGTGTCAGGGAGGGACAGGACTGGGGGGGATGGAGCAGAACTAGAAATGGGGAGATTGAGATTGGCTGTGAGGAAGAAGTTGTTGCCCATGAGAGTGGTGAGAGCCTGGCCCAGGTTGCCCAGGGAGGTGGTGGAAGCCTCCTGCCTGGAGGTGTTTGCAGCCAGGCTGGATGTGGCTGTGAGCAACCTGCTGTGGTGTGAGGTGTCCCTGGCCATGGCAGGGGGGTTGGCACTGGCTGAGCCTTGAGGTCCCTTCCAGCCCTGACAATTCTATGATGCTGTGATCCTGTTGGTCTCAGCTCAGTCTTTCCAGCTCCTTCTGTAGAGCCTCCCTCCCCTCAGAGAGGTCCACACCACCTCCTTCTGTATGGTTTGCAGTGATCACAGAGCAAAAGGCAGGCATGAATCTTCAGCAGCATTAATCACAGGAGCTGAAAGCCTTCCTCAAGAGGGACAGACCTCCTCTTCAGTCTACCCCTGTGCACCACTGAAAGGAGGTGCTGCCTAGCAACACTGAGCATTAATATCCATGGTGTGCTCTTTGGGGATGTAATTTGTCCTCAACTTAGTGAGACTGTTGTGTTATGGTGGGCTGGGATCCATGCTGTTCCAGTTCAGAGCAGTTACATGACTTGCTAGCATAGCAGCAGGTAGAAGTGTAGGGGCTGCATGGGTGAGGCCTTTCTCCACATGGCTCTAAGAGAATCAAACATCTCTCTGCTGGCAATTCATTGGGAGAGGAAGAGAAGGGGAACAGAGGAAGTGAATTTACTTCCTCCACTACTGCTTCACAGAAGGCATACAAGTGAAATGGGAGCTCCTCTTGCACAGACATTCCAGGGCTACAGGCCAATTAACTTCAATGAGTTGATTACTCAAACCAAGTGGCCTGTTTGCAGCTGCTGGACCACATCACTTGAAGGCTCAGGCTGCCCAGAGGGGTTCCCAGCTCTTCCCAGGCAGAGTGGCTGCCCAAGGGGAGGTGCTGGAGTCATAATGCCTGGGGGTGCATAAGAAGGGAGTGGATGAGGGACTTGGTGCCATGGTCTGGTTGGTTAGTTAGGGTTGGGTGATTGGTTGGGTTTAATAATCTTGAAGTGCTCTTGTTTGGATTCTGGACAGAAGGGTGGAGTCCAACAGGATGGCATTTAACAGGTCTGAGTGCCAGGTTCTACACATTGGCTACAGCAACCCCAGGCAGTGCTGTAGGCTGGGGACAGAGTGGCTGAGAGGGACCTGGGGGTGCTGGTGGACAGCAGCTGAACATGAGCCAGCAGTGTGCCCAGGGGGCCAAGAAGGCCAAGGGCATCCTGGCCTGAATCAGGAAGAGTGTGGCCAGCAGGAGCAGGGAGGTCATGGTGCCCTGTGCTCAGCACTGCTTAGGCCACACCTTGAGTCCTGTGTCCAGTTCTGGGCCCCTCAGTTTCAGAAGGACATTGAGAGACTTGAAGGTGTCCAGAGAAGGGCAACGATGCTGGGGAGGGGTCTGGAGCACAGCCCTGGGAGGAGAGGCTGAGGGAGCTGGGGTTGCTTAGCCTGGAGAAGAGGAGGCTCAGGGGAGACCTCATTGCCCTCTCCAACTCCCTGAAGGGAGGTTGTAGCCAGGTGGGGGTTGGTCTCTTCTCCCAGGCAAGCAGCACCAGAACAAGAGGACACAGTCTCAAGCTGTGCCAGGGGAAGTTCAGGCTGGAGGTTAGGAAGAAGTTCTTCATAGAAAGAGAGATTGGCCCTTGGGATGTGCTGCCCAGGGAGGTGGTGGAGTCCCCATCCCTGGAGGTGTTCAGGAGGGGATTGGATGTGGCACTTGGAGCCATGGTTTAGCAGTCAGGAGGTGTTGGGTGACAGGTTGGCCTTGATGATCTCTGAGGTCTTTTGCAACCTGATTGATTCTCTGATTCTCTGCCCAAGTGAGCTAAATGCCTGATGCCTAGGAGCAGGCAGGAGTCTAGGTGTCGACAGCTCCTTTTGATCCCTGGCTCTCAACTGCTGTGTTTAGGGAGAAGCAGCCAGGTTGCTCCTGGGAGGGGGTACTCAATTTTGCAGCAGGCAAAGTGAGGCAGCAAATTAGCAGTGTTTCTAGAAATCCTTTGCCCCTGCTTGCTGGGTGGCATTGAATCTCACAGGTGGTGAGTGGATGAGGTAAAGAAAACCAACAAAACAACAAAGCCCCCAGGCTCTGGCTGAGTGAGGAGGTGTGAGTGCAATCAGGAATGCACAGCAACTTGAGAGGCTTGAAGCCTTTCACTACCTAAATGAAGGTTTCACCTGCAGGAGTGTCCCAGGGGAGGCAGACTCTCTAAGAGCTCTGCACACTGACATAACAAAATGATAACCTTTGGTTTTTAAGAGTGGTGTTGTTAAAGGTAAAAGCTTGGATGCAGAAGTTAACTGACAGGAATCTTTTCTGTCTCCTCCAAGAGCTTTTTCTCTTGTCTGAGACAGTTCACAGGCTCACAGGATGTCAGGGGTTGGAAGGGACCACTGCAGATCTTCCAGTCCAAACCCCCTGCCAGAGCAGGAGCATAGAACCCAGCACAGGTCACCCAGGAACACATCCAGACAGGGATGGAAAGGCTCCACAGAAGGAGACTCCACAACCTCTCTGGGCAGCCTGCTCCAGGGCTCTGGGACCCTCACAGTCAAGAAGTTCCTCCTCATGTTGAGCTGGAACCTCCTGTGCTGCAATTTCCATCCACTGATATCCAGGATATGGATGTCCAGATATGGATAAACATTTATTAAATCCTCTCTCAGCCTTCTCCTCTCCAGACTCAACAGCCCCAGGGCTCTCAGCCTCTCCTCCCCAGGCACTGCTGCAGTCCCTTCAGCAGCCTTGCAGCCCTCCCTTGGACTCTCTCTAGCAGTCTCTGTCCCTCCTGAATTGGGGAGCCCAGAGCTGGATGCAATATTCCAGGTGAGGTCTCAGCAGGGCAGAGCAGAGGGGGAGGAGAACCTCCCTGGCTCTGCTGGACACCTCCTCTGAATGCCCCCCAGGACCCCCTTGGCCTTCTTGGCCCCCAGGGCACATTGCTGTCCCATGCAGAGCTTGCTGCCCACCAGCACTCCCAGGTCCTTCTCCCCAGGACTGCTCTCCAGCAGATCCCCTAATTAATCACCCAGTTAATTTTATACTGGAAGTCAATTTTGGTACAGGCAGCAACAAGAATTCTGTTTTCTTATCTCAAAGCAGTTTGTTAGGGATCATGTCCATGACTGAGGTTTAACATCAAATAGAATCATAGAGTCACTCCAGCTGGAAAAGTTCTCTAAGATCATCAAGTTCAATCATGAACCTTACTGCACCCTGCCCAGGAAGCCACATCCCAAAGTGCCATATTCACTCATTCCTGGAACACCTACAGGCATGGGGACTCCACCACCTCCCTGGGCAGCCTGTGCCAATCCCTGACCACTCTGGCAGGAAAGACTTTTCCTGATCTCCAGACTAAACCTCCCTTGGTGCAACTTGAGGTTGTTTTCTCTTCTCCTGTGACTTGCATCTAGGGAGAAGAGCCCAACCCCACTCCACTCCAATCTCCTTTCATGGAGACTCCCATGAGTCTCTTCCCCTGAGTCTCTCTTCTCCAGGCTGAACAGCCCTACTTTGCTCAGCTGCTCCTCTGCAGCCCTGTCCTCCAGACCCTTCCTCAGCTGTATTGCCCTTCCCTGTACCAGCTGCAGGACTCCAATGGCCTCCTTGGAGTGAGGAGCCCAAAATTCCTCAAGGTGTGGCCTCACCAGTGCCCAGCACAGGGGCACAAGCATAGAATCAACAAGGTTGGGAAAGACCTCAGAGATCATCAAGTCCAACCTAGCACCCAACACCCCCAGACAACCAAACCATGGCTCCAAGTGCCTCATCCAATCCCCTTTTGAACACCTCCAGGGATGGTGGCTCCACCACCTCCCTGGGCAGCACATTCAAATGGCAAATTACTCTACCAGTGAAGAACTTTCTCCTCACCTCCAGCCTAAACTTCCCCTGGCACACCTTAAGACTGTGTCCTCTTGTTCTGGTGCTGGCTGCCTAGGAGAAAAGACCAACCCCCACCTCCCTTCAGGGAGTTGTAGAGAGCAATGAGGTCTCCCCTGAGCCTCCTCTTCTCCAGGCTAAGCAACCCCAGCTCCCTCAGCCTCTCCTCACAGGGCTGTGCCCCAGACCCCTCCCCAGCTTTGTTGCCCTTCTCTGGACACCTTCCAGCATCTCAACATCTTTCCTAACCTGAGGGGCCCAGAACTGGACAGGAGGAGTTAGGTATTGGGTGAGAGGTTGGACTTGATGATCTCTGAGGTCTTTTCCAACCTGATTGATTCTAAGATTCTGTGATTCTATGACTCCAATCACTTCCAAACCCACCTGTGACAGTTTCTACCTCCTCAGAGGTCACAAGTTCAGGATAATGCTGGGAAGTGCTTCCCCAGGCTCTCATTTGGTTTCAGTGTCATTTTTATTCCAGGCCTTTTGTCTCCTTAGCACCAGAACAAGCTGAACACAAGCAAGTGATGCCAAACACTGCCCCACAGCCTCCTCAGTTAACAGCAGGAAGGACTTGCTGTGGTTTAGGGAGTTCAGTAAGCAGAATGTCCTCACCAACAAATCAATGATTTGATTAATCAGTTCCTAGTTAGTCAGCAACACAGAGAGAATAAATGCTGCAGACCACCCAGCCTGTGAGACAGCAAAACCTCTCATGAAAGCCACTGTTGTGCTCATAGTAAAGAACTTCTTCCTCATCCAATCCAAACCTACCCTGCTCCAGTTTCAAGCCACTGCCCCTGGTCCTCTGGCTGCATACCTTTGGAAACAGCTCCTCCTCAGCCCCCTTCAGCCACTGGAAGGCTACTGTAAGGTCTCCTTGGAGCCTTTGCTCCCCAAGCTGAACTCCTTCAACTCTCCCAGACTGTCTTTATAGGAGAGATGCTCCACGCTGCTGCTCTCAGCTTTGTGGCCTTCCTTGGGGCCTCTTGGTATAGAATCATTGAATCACTAAGGGTGGAAAAGACCTCAGAGATCATCAAGTCCAACCTGCCACCCAACAGCTCCTGACAACTAAACCATGGCTCCAAATGCCAAGGTTGAACACCTCCAGGGATGGTGACTCCACCACCTCCCTGGGCAGCACATCCCAATGGCCAATTTCTCCTCAGCTCCAGCCTGAATCTCCCCTGGCACAGCTTGAGACTGTGGCCTCTTGTTCTGCTGCTGGGTGCCTGGGAGAAGAAACCAACCCCCACCTGGCTACAACCACCCTGCAGGGAGTTGGAGAGAGCAAGAAGGTCTCCCCTGAGTCTCCTCTTCTCCAGACTAAACAGCCCCAGGGCTCTCAGTCTCTCTTCACATGGGAGATCCTCAAGTCCCCTAAGCATCCTCCTGGCTCTCCCTTGGACTCTCTCCAGCAGGTCTCTGTCTCTCTTGACCTGGGGAGCCCAGAGCTGGACACAGGATTGCAGCTGTGGTCTGAGCAGGGCAGAGCAGAGGGGGAGCAGAACCTCCCCAGCCCTGCTGGCCACACTTTCCTTGCTGCACCCCAGGACCCCATTGGCTCTCTTGGCCCCCAGGGCACATTGCTGTCCCATGCAGAACTTGTCCACAAGGACTCCATGGAGCTGCTCTCCAGCAGGACAGCTCCTAACCTGTCCTGGTGCCTGCTGTTACTCCTCCCCAGATGCAAGACCCTGCTCTTGTCCTGGCTGACCTCCCTGAGGTTTGCCTGCAGCCAGCTCTCAGCTCTTCCAGAGTTCCCTGGATGACAGCACAGCCTGAGGGGTGTCAGCCACCCCCACCCCCCAGTTCTGACTTCAGCACCTCACAAGAATTAAAGATGATTGGTGAAACTCAGGTGGTTGACACCTGAGCAACAAATGATTTGGCATTCTGAAGGTCTCAAAAGAACCTTGGTTTGTTTTGCCCTTTCCCTGAGGACTCCTAGCTGATCTTGCCCTGTCTGCAAGCACAGGTAGCATGAAGATTGATGTGAGAAACTCACCTTGTGTGGCTGGCAGTGGGAGAGGTTATCAAATTGCTGGCTGTGAGGCACAAGGGGAAATGGTTTGGAACAGGGGATCAAAAGAAGTGAAGAGAGTATTTCGTTGTCTGGAGCTCCTCACAGGAGCCCTGAGCAGCATCCAGGCTCCCACAGGCAGCACATCCTTGAAGAGGTTGAAACAGGACCTGGGAGTGCTGGGGGACAGCAAGCTCTGCATGGGACATCAATGTGCCCTGGGGGCCAAGAAGGCCAATGGGGTCCTGGGGGGCATTCAGGGGAGTGTGTCCAGCAGAGCCAGGGAGGTTCTCCTCCCCCTCTACTCTGCCCTGCTGAGACCCCACCTGGAATATTGCATCCAGCTCTGGGCTCCCCAGGTCAGGAGGGACAGGGACTGCTAGAGAGAGTCCAAGGGAGGGCTGCAAGGCTGCGGAAGGGACTGCAGCAGTGCCTGGGGAGGAGAGGCTGAGAGCCCTGGGGCTGTTGAGTCTGGAGAGGAGAAGGCTGAGAGGGATCTGATCAATGGCTATCAAGAGCTGAGGGCTGGGGGTCAGGAAGGAAGGGCCAGGGACAGCCTCTGCTCACTGTGCCCTGGGATAGGCCAAGGGGCAATGGATGGAAACTGCAGCACAGGAGGTTGGGGATGAAAGAAGAGAGCCCTTTGGTTTCAACTTCCCCCTGTGAAGATGAGTGGGGCTGCCTGATCCACAGAGGCTAAGAAGAAGAGCCCCAGAGCCCCTGCGATGATGGTAGAGAGGGGGAAGGCAGACTAGAGCCCAGGCCAGGAGGAATGGCCTGGCCCAGGCAACCCCCGAGGGAGCCCCAGCCCCAGGGTCCCCCAAGGGGAGGGAAAAAGCAGCCAGAAAAGGTCTGAAGAACCAAAAACCAAACCTTTAGTGAACAACACAAACAGAGGGGGGAACCGCGCCGCAGAGGGGAGGGGACAGGGCCGGGAACCGCGAAGTGGGGTAGGGGGAACCGAGCTGCAAAAAGGGACGGGGCCGGGACGCTGCAGACGGGCCGGGGCCGGGGCCAGGGAAGCCGCGGACGGGGACCGGGGTGGGGACCGGGGCAGGGACGGCGCGGACGGGGACCGGGGGCAGGGACGGGGCGGACGGGACGGGACCGGAGACAGGGGCGCGGCGGACGAGACGGGGGCAGGAACAGGGGGCAGGGACGGCGCGGACGGGACGGGACCAGGGACCGGGGCAGGGACGGCGCGGACGGGACGGGACCAGGGACCGGGGCAGGGACGGCGCGGACGGGACGGGACCAGGGACCGGGGCAGGGACGGCGCGGACGGGACGGGACCAGGGACCGGGGCAGGGACGGCGCGGAGGGGACGGGACCAGGGACCGGGGCAGGGACGGCGCGGAGGGGACGGGGGCAGGGACCGGGGCAGGGACGGCGCGGAGGGGACGGGGGCAGGGACCGGGGCAGGGACGGCGCGGAGGGGACGGGGGCAGGGACCGGGGCAGGGACGGCGCGGACGGGACGGGACCAGGGCAGGGACGGCGCGGACGCGACGGGACCAGGGACCGGGGCAGGGACGGCGCGGACGCGACGGGACCAGGGACCGGGGCAGGGACGGCGCAGACGCGACGGGACCAGGGACCGGGGCAGGGACGGCGCGGACGCGACGGGACCAGGGACCGGGGCAGGGACGGCGCGGACGCGACGGGACCAGGGACCGGGGCAGGGACGGCGCGGACGCGACGGGACCAGGGACCGGGGCAGGGACGGCGCGGACGCGACGGGACCGGGGCAAGGACGGCGCAGACGCGACGGGACCGGGGCAAGGACGGCGCAGACGCGACGGGACCGGGGACCAGGGCAAGGACGGCGCAGACGCGACGGGACCAGGGACCGGGGGCAGGGACGCCGCCGACGGGACCTCCAGCTTGGGCTGGGGTCCTGGCTGCTGAAGTTTTCACTGGATGGGGGCTGGAAGGAGA
Source organism: Melanerpes formicivorus (assembly GCF_026170545.1). Lineage (NCBI taxonomy): Eukaryota > Metazoa > Chordata > Aves > Piciformes > Picidae > Melanerpes > Melanerpes formicivorus. The sequence continues at coordinate 279,863 of NW_027142577.1, read as the reverse complement.
GAGGTTGCTGCCGAAGCCTGGGAGCACTCTGGGGCTCCTCTTGCTGCACTGCCGTTCACAGGGCCTGAAGGATGCTCCGGGGCTGCAGAGAGAGGAGAGAAGGGCATCAGGCAGCTCTGGGGCACAAGCAGCAAACGCAGCTCCCTTCCTGAGGCACACCCAGGCACTGGCACCTCCCTGCTCTCCCGCCCTCCCCCCAGCACCAACCATGCCCCTGCCAGGGCTTTGCCTCGCAGCTGGCACAGGGCTGGCACAGCAGCAGGCTGCAGGCTGCCGCGGGGCAGGGCTCACTCCTGGCTGAGTGGTTCCCAGGGCAGCCTCACCTGGGCTGCAGAGGACAGGGCAGCTCTGTTCCTGCTCTGGAGTTCCACTGCCCACTCTCCGGGGGACAAAGGGCTCTGGGAAAGGCAAAGAGGCCATTGGCACCCAGCCAGGCTCAGGGCAGAGGCCACAGGCAAGGTGCAGCTGCAGCCATGGGGCAGGGCCCACACTGGGGAGCACAAGCAGCTGCTGGCAGCTCTCTCACCTCTCAGCTGCCTCCTGCTTCAGGGCAGAGGCTCTGCAGTCCACAGGCAGCCTGGGCACAGAGGGTGTCCGTGGGGCACAGGCCAGCTTGCAGGGCCTGCAGGCAGGGCAGAGATGGTTAGTGCCAGGGGGGATCCTGACTGCCCCTGGCACGGGGCTGGGAGGCACCTGGGTGCTGCGTGGCTCCCTCCCTGGGGGCCAGGGGTCGCACTCGCACCGTGACGGCCACGGCGCCCTCCTGGGGGGAGGGACCAGCACCATGGCGGCGACGACGACGCAGGGCTGAGGGCACTGCCCCCGGGGTCCGCACAGCACCGCTCCAAGGACAGCACTGGCTGAAGAACACAGCTCCGGGCTCCAACGTCCTGAGGGCGCACTCTCGGGAGAAAAAAAGGTCAGGCAGGGAGGGGAAGCGGCGGAGGGGGAGCCGCAGGCTGGAGAAAGCCTGGACACCCCCAGCCCCCCACCCGGGACCCTGCTCCCACACCCCCCCTGTGGTAACTCCCACCGGTACCCCGAGAGCTGCCCTTCCAATACCCTCCAGCCCTACAGGTTCCCAGCGTCTGCAAGGATCCTACATCACCCTGGGGTCCCCACAGCCACCCTAACGCTCCTACAACCGCCCCGGGACGCCCCCACATCCAGAGCCCTGATCCCTGATCCCCAACCCCCTCCCCACGCCCACATCCCCGGCCTCTAGCCCTCCCCGGCGCCCTCCCCAGCTTCCCCCCGGCGCTGCCACCGCCGCCTCCAGCACTCCCTGCCTCCCCCAGCCCCCGCTCCCCGCAGCCGTCCCCATCCCTCTGCCTCGCCGCTCCCGGGGCCCCAGCGCTACTCACCGCCGCCTGCGCCGCAGGGCTTCAAACGCTGCCGCCGGACACGCCCCCTGCGCTCACTGGCCGGTGCCCGAACGCAGCCCCCCATTGGCTCTCGAACGCCGACAGCCCCGCCCCCTCCCGCCCGCGCAGAGCACCATGGGAGCCGTAGGCCGCCGGGGCCCGGCCGCCATCTTTGCCCTCAGCCCCAGCCCTGCCCTGGCAGCTTCTCCTCCCAGCTCCCTGCCGGCAGCTCCGGCCCCGACCAGCCCCCGCGGCCAGCCCAGCGCCGCCTGCCCCTCAGCAGCGCTGAGAAGCCAGCACCGGGCACCCACCAGGGCCCGCACGGGGCACGCCCAGGGCTGTCCACACCTCCCCAGGGGCTCTGCTCTCTCACCCGGGGCTGGAGGCACTCTGGGGCTGCTCCTGCTGCGCTGCTGCTCAGAGGGCCTGAAGGATGCTCTGGGGCTGCAGAGAGAGGAGAGAAGGGCAGCAGGCAGCGCCGGGCACACCCAGGCCCTGGCAGATACCTGCTCTATTGCCCTCCCCCAGCACCAACCATCCCCATGGCAGGGCTCTGCTCCAGCTGGCACGGGGCTGGCACAGCAGCAGGCTGCAGCCACCCCCAGCACCAACCATCCCCATGGCAGGGCTGTGCCTCCAGCTGGCACGGGGCTGGCACAGCAGCAGGCTGCAGCCACCCCCCAGCACCAACCATCCCCATGGCAGGGCTCTGCTCCAGCTGGCACGGGGCTGGCACAGCAGCAGGCTGCAGCCACCCCCCAGCACCAACCATCCCCATGGCAGGGCTCTGCTCCAGCTGGCACGGGGCTGGCACAGCAGCAGGGCTCACTCCCAGGGCAGCCTCACCTGGGCTGCAGAGGCCTTGGCAGCTCGCTGCCTGCTGCGCAGCTGGGGGATGCGGCTCCGCTGTCCACCCCCGGGGGGGCAAAGGGCTCTGAGGGAGGCAAAGAGGCCATTGGCACCCAGGCAGGCTCGGGGCAGAGGGCACTGGCAAGGTGCAGCTGCAGCCATGGGGCAGGGCCCACAGTGGGGAGCACAGGCAGCTGCTGGCAGCTCTCTCACCTCTCAGCTGCCTTCTGCTTCAGGGCAGAGGCTCTGCAGCCCACAGGCAGCCTGGGCACAGAGGGTGTCCGTGGGGCACAGGCCAGCTTGCAGGGCCTGCAGGCAGGGCAGAGATGGTTAGTGCCAGGGGGGATCCTGACTGCCCCTGGCACGGGGCTGGGCCCTGCCCTGTCCCCATTTCCAGCTCTCCTCACTCTGAGCTATTTGCAGAGCCCCAGAAGCAAGGAGGTCTCCCTGGGGGTGTCCTGCACCACCAGGGCCAGGTGGGGCTCAGCCTCTGCACAGCCACAGGGCTCCAGAAGAGCCAGAGCCTCTTTGCTGCACCAGCCAAAAGCCACCCCAAAGATGCCCAGGCCCCCAAGGGCACAGCCCTGACCCCCAGTGCCAGGAGAGCAGATGCCCAACCTGCTCCCAGCCAGCACTCCTGAAGCAATCTGGAGGATGCTCCAGGGCCAAAGGGAGGAGCAGGAGCAGGAAAAGCTTCCCTTGGAATGCTCTCTGCCCTGTGCAGCCGTGCCCAGGTGAGCTCAGCCTGTGCCTGCTGGCCAAGTGCCTCCTGCCCACCCTCTGCCCTCCACAGAGCTGCAGCCATCCCCACAGGAGGCACCCAGCCATGGAGGGCAGGATCCCCAAAGCCACAGGGAAGGCCCCAGGGCAGCACTCACTTGGGCACTGAGAGGGCATCCTGCTTGTGCTGCCAGCCTGGGGGCTCCAGGCCCCTGCAGCCCAAGGGCTCAGGGCTGCTGCCTGAGGCTGGCAGCCTGCAGACCTGGTAGGTGACATTGAGCTCATGGCTCCTGGCAGCAGCTGCAGCCCTGGGGCAGAGAGAGACAGAGCCAAGGAGCAGTCAGGGGCTGAACCTCAGCCCCTGGCACCCAAGACAGGCTCAGCACCACCAGCAGCACCTCTGAGCCCCCTCCTCAGCTGGGGCACAGCCTGGGGGGAGCTCTGGGCCAGGCAAGCTTTGAGGCAGAGCTCATCCCTGGGGCAGCTACGTGCAGGAGGAGGGGGCACACACTGTGCCAGGGCAAGTGGCACACAGGGGGGCCTTCTGCTTGGCTTTTTCTCTTCAGCAACCCCTGCCCAGGTGAGCTCAGCCCACTGCTGCCCACCCCCCAGCCCTGTGCCCCCTGCCCACCCTCCCTCCCCACCGAGCCGCAGCCACCCCCCCAGGAGGCACCCAGGGGGTCCCCAACCCCGCAGGGAGGGCCCCAGGGCGGCACTCACTTGGGCACCGAGAGGGCATCCTGCTGCCGGAGGAGGTCCTGGCTGGGGGGCTCCAGGCCCCTGCAGCCCGGGGGCCCAGGGCTGGCTGAGGCTGGCAGCCTGCACACCTGGTAGGTGCCATCCAGGTCAGGGCCTGGGGGCAGGGCACAGCCCTGGGGAGCTGCCAGCGGCGCCAGGGGCAGGCGGCTCCGGGAGAGCCTCTCCGGGCACAGGCTGGAGCCGCAGGGCCAGGCTGGCAGCGCCACAGGGGCTGGGGGGGCTGCAGCCGGGGGGCAGGGGCTGGGGGGGCTCTGTGCCGCCCTGGCAGCCTCTGCCGGCTGCCCACTCGGCCGCCGGCGTTTGGGCCGCGGGGAGAGGCTGCAGGCAGAGGCCGGCTGGGCAGGAGTTGGCATCTCAGGGGACCTCCTCCTCTTCCCGATGGGGCTGAGGGCCAGCAGCCTGGCACTGCTGAGCGCAGCCAGGTGCTGCCAGCCTGGCAGGGGAGAGCTGGTCACGGGGGCGCCAGGCACAGCCACGCAGCTCTCGGCTGGAGGAGCAGAGCAGAGACCGAGTCAGCTCCCTGGCTGCAGCTCCCAGGCCCTCCCCCCCTGCCCCCCACCCCCCTCAGCTCTTTGCTGGGACTGCCCCAAACCACACCAAGCCCAAGAGCCAGCACCAACCATCCTGGGCCCAGAGCAAGTGCCCCGGGGCAGGGCCTGGCCTGTGCCCAGCAGCAGCCTCTGCAGAGCCAGGCTCTGCTGCTGGCCTCATGCATGGGCACCGAGGATGAGGAGGAAGAGCTCAGCCCTGCCCAGACACAGGCTGCCAGCAGCCAGGCCACAGCTGGGCTGAGCGGGGCAGATGCAGCCCAGAGCAGTCACCCACAGGAGATAAAGGCAGGCTCAGCCCCCACTGGGTGCCAGGGCAGGAGAAACTTCTGCCCCTGCCCTGCGCCCACAGCTGGCAGCTGCCCCCCACCACCCCCCAGCCCTGCAGCAGAGCCTGGGACAGAGGAGAGAGAGGGCACCAACCTGGATCCTCAGCAGCACTGCCCTGCTGGCTCCTCTGGGCTGGGCTGGCCCTGCTGGCCTCTGCAGCCCTCCCTGGGGAGGAGGCCTGCTCCTGGCTGGCAGCAGCCTCCTGAGGGGCCAGGGGCTGCAGTGCCTCAGAGGCCACAGCAGCAGCAAGGAAGCTGCCAGCCTGGGGCAGGGACTGCTGCTCTGGGGAGGAGCTCCTGGCAGCAGCTGCAGCCCTGGGGCAGAGAGAGACAGAGCCAAGGAGCAGTCAGGGGCTGAACCTCAGCCCCTGGCACCCAAGACAGGCTCAGCACCACCAGCAGCACCTCTGAGCCCCCTCCTCAGCTGGGGCACAGCCTGGGGGGAGCTCTGGGCCAGGCAAGCTTTGAGACTGAGGGGTGCCCAGGCTGGCACTGCAGGACCTGAGCTGGGAGATCACCTGTGGGCTGCAGGGCACCCAACAGCAGCCCCAGAGCTGTGCTGGGCCTCAGGCACACAGCACAGGCAGCCTCCCTCGGGAGACCTTCCCCCTGCCAGGACATTGGGGCACAGACAGCAGCAGGTGGTGCCAGGGCAGCACCTCGGGGAGCAGAGGCAGCAGCAGAGCCCTGGGGGAGGCAGCTCCAGGCCTGGCAAGAGGCACTGAAGGCTCTCAGCTGCTGTGCCTGGAAACCTTCCCTGCTGACCCTTCCAGGGGAGCTTCTCCCCTGGGACTGGCTCTCTAGGAGCCAAATCCCACCTCAGAGGGCAGGCACTGCTCTGTAAGCCAAGGCCTGGGCCCTCCCCCACCTCCAGCACCCTCAGGGGGCTGCACACCACAGGAAGGTTGAAACTCTCTGAGCAGCCAGGAGCAAGTGGCATAGGGAGGGGGCACAAGGACACTCACCCCTCTGGCTGGCTGGCAGTCAAGCCCTGCAGGAGGGGGGCTGCTTCCTTTGCTTCCTGCTGCACATCTGCCTGCTGGATGGCTGGGGCAGACCTTTCCTCTGCAGCCTGCAGCAAGCCCCCAGAGCAGCATCAGGCCAGAGCTGAGCTGAGCCTGGGCCCCCAGCTGCCCCTTCCCTGCCAGGCTCAGAGCTTTCTCCAGCACTCCACAGCCCAGCACCTGCTGAGCCCAGACCTCCCAGAGCAGCTCAGCTCCTGCCCTCTCCCAGCCTGCCCAGTGCAGCCCAGCAAGGTACCTGAGCTGGGTCCCATCACCAGGCCAAGCCCTCCTCTCACCTCCTCCAAGGCCAGCTGCAAGGCAGCAGGACACCCAGCTGCCAGCTCCTGCTGCTCTCCAGCACTCTCCCCACCAGGGAGCTCCAGGCACGCCTCGGGCACAGCCTCCTCCACCCTACACAAGTCACAGCAGCAGCCCCTGAGCCAGGGAAGAGCCTCTGGGGAAGCCATCCCTTGGCCTACCAAGGTTTGGGATGGAGCCAAGGGCAGCTTTGGCCTTTGTCCCCCAGCTCTGGGGGCTGCCAGGCTCCTCACTCCAGCTGGGCAGCGGAGAGGCTGTGGCACAGCAGCAGAGCAGCTCAGCTGCGTCCTGGCAGCCACTTGGGCTGCAGCCAGCAGCCAAACTCTGCAAGCTCCTGGCCCTGGGGGACCCCAAGGTGCCAGCCCAGGCTCCCTCCCTCCTGCCCAGCAGCCTCACCTGGGCAGCTCCAAGGGGCTGGAGCCGAGGGCAGGCAGCGGCTCTGGCGCCTGGCTCTGTGCCCCGCGGGCAGCATCCTCATAGGCACGGAGCTTGGCCTGCAGCTCTGCCACCTGTGAGCAAGGGGCAGCCCTGGCTCAGAGCATGCCCTGAGCCCCAGCAGCTCAGCAGGCTGGGTGCCAGGCAAAGCAGAGCCGCAGACAGAGCCCAGCCCTGCCCCCGGCAGCTCACCTCCGCTCTCAGCTGCGCACACAGCACAACGTACGGACAGACGTGGGAGTCCGGGCTCGGCAGGTTGCTCTTGAGCTGCGGGGAGAGGGAGGAGCGGAGCTGAGAGCAGCACCGGGACAGCTCCTTCCCCTCCGCTGAGGCGGCAGCGGGGCAGCTCCTCAGCCTGCCCTGGGCTGGTGGGGCCCGAGGGGCTGCAGCTGACTCTGAGAGGGGCTCCAGAGGCAGCCCGGCTGCGGCAGGGAGGCGGCAGGGAGGCAGCAGCCTGCCCCAGGCTCCTTCCCGGGCAGCCCCAGCAGCTGCCGGCCGCGGGGCGAGGTGCTCACCGAGACCTGGATCTCCTTGGCCCTGCTGGCATACTTGAGGGTGTTGAGGGTGTCCTGGCAGCAGAGCGGCGAGGGGCTGAGGGCAGCCAGCATCAGGGTGCGGCAGTTGCCGCCGATGGAGTCCTTCAGCAGCCGCGTCAGCTTGCTGTCCCGGTACGGGACGTGGCTCTGCTTGCCCTGCCCGGCACAGCGAGGCTCCGCTCAGGGGCTGGCCCTCGGCTCCCAGCCCCCGGCTCCCAGCCCCGGCCAGGCCCAGCCCACGGCAGCTCTGCCGTGGGGACGGCGCTCAGGGCCCCTCAGCGGCAGCCTCACCTTGGCCCCAGCCAGCGCCTGGATGACGCTGAGCAGGGCCAGCAGCGAGCGGTTGATGCTGGCTCCCTCCCGCAGCCGCTCGCCGCTGGTCTTGGCCACCGCGGCTCGCTCCGAGCCGGCCAGGTCGACCAAGCTCATCTTGGCCACCCGCACGGCCCCAGCGAGGCCCTCGGCGCGGTCCTGCTGCTTCACGTAGACCTGGGAGGGCACACAGAGGGCAGGCTGCGGCTCCGCAGGGCGCTCGGGCTCGCCGCTCGCAGCCGCGGCAGCAGCCCTGGCACGCCGGCCCTGGCACAGCATCGCCGCCTGCCCCCCTCCGGGCAGCGGTGCCAAGGGCTGCCCCAAGCACCACCCCTCACCTGCAGCACGGCGTGGGAGCGGGAGGAGGAGGCGTTGGCATCGGTGGCATGCTGCGTGCGGTTCCTGCTGCCCCCGAGCAGCATCTGCAGGAGCTGCTCTGCCGAGCTGGGCTGGCGGGGAGCAGGCAGAGGGCAGGGATCAGCGCAGCCCCGGCACGGGCACCGAGCGCCCACAGGCTGAGGCCTCCTGCGCCCCTGCAGGGCTCCTCTGGCCTCGGGCTCAGCGCTGCTGCCAGCCGGCACCCACCCAGCCGGCACCCCCGGGGCCCCGCAGCCCCTGCCCCGGGGCCCCGCAGCCCTCCCCTCCCCCTCCAGCTCCCCCGGTCCCAGCTGGCACCCCTGGGGCGGGCACAGCGCTGCCCACACCTTGTGCCTGCTTCCACCCCCACCTGCTGGATGGAGAGGCCCTGAACCACAGCTCCTCTCTCAGGATCCTCCCGGATGGGCAGAGGGCCCTTGGGCTCCAGCAGGTCACGGATCTGCTCGTTGTAGACCTGCAGCAGGCAGCTCCAGCTCAGGCTGAGGCTTGGGGCCCCAGAGGGCAGCAGGCAGAGGAGCTTGGGACCCCAGGGCCTGCTGCCCACCCAACAGCACCTCTGGCACCTGCCGCCAGCAGGAGCAGCTGAAGGTGCCCTAAGGCAGGGGACAGCTCAGGAGGCTTCAGCAGCCAGGCACTGAGCCGCTGCTCCTCCAAAGGCCTTGCAGCCAGGAAGCCCTCATTGCCCTGTGGCCCCCAGCTCCAGAGGGGGCAGGCCAGCAGCACCAGCCCAGCAGCCTGGCCAGGGGCAGCCTGCTTCCAGTCTGGGGCTGCCCTGGGCACAGCTGGCAGCACAGGGGTAGCCCTGGCACTACAAGCCCAGACCTTGGAGGTGGTGGCCTGGCAGCAGGAGGGGCACAGCTGGGCACAGCCTACCTCCAGGTAGGAGACCAGGACCTCGCAGCTCTTCTGCTCCTGCCTGGCCTCCAGCCTCCTGAACAGCTCCTCCATGGTGAGGTAGATGATGCCAGGGCTGTTCTCCGAGCCCAGCATGGTGTAGGTTTTCCCTGCTCCGGTTGCTCCATAGGCAAACACTGGGAGGAGAAAGGGAGGAGCCCTGAGAGCAGCCTCCATCGACAGCAGCACTGGGGGGATGCTGCCAGCTCTGCCTCAGCTGGGGACACAGCCCCAAACCCAGCTCCTGCTGTGGGGCACTGCTGCCTCTCACTCACATCCTGTCCAGCAGGGCCCCCGGGGCCCTCTGCACCAGCCTGCTGCCCAGCCTGCACAGGGCTCCCAGCTGATGCCACCCCACAGGCAGGACTCCACACTCATCTGGGCTTGTCTCTGCTCTCCTCTTGCTGGCCTGGGCCCTGCCTGCCCCCAGAGCCCTCGGATGACATCTCCAGGCCAGCACTGGCCCTGTCCCGGCCACACTTGTCCCGGCCCCAGCTTGGTGCCAACAACAAGGTCAAGGCTTTCTCTTTCTGCAGAGCCGCTGCGTCCCCACTGCTGCCACAGCCGCTCAGGGCTTCTGGAACCAACCCCCAGCTCTGCTGAGCCCACCCAGAGCAGGGGCAGATGGGCAGGAGCTCCTGCAAGGGCCAGAGCAGGCTGCTAGGGCTCACCAGAGCAGTTGTAGCCGTCGAGGAGAGTATCGACCATCTGGCGGGTGGTGTGCTGGAACACCTCCTCCTGGGTGGCCTGCTCAGCAAAAACCCGGTCGAAGAGGAACTTCTGATGTTTGCCTGGGTTCTTGCCGCGGCCAGCAGGCAGCACACCGCCGGAGGCACCAGGGTCGAACAGGAGGGTGTGATGGTCGACCACCCTCAGCAGCGGGTGCTGCGCGGCTCCCTCGCCGGGGGCCGGGGGTCGCACTCGCACCATGACGGTCACGGTGCCCTCCTGGGGGGCAGGGGCCGCCGCCATGGCGGCGGCGGCGACGAAGGTGACACAAGGCTCAGGGCACTCCCCTTAGGGTTCGCACAGCACCGCCACAAGAAAAGCACCGCTCGAAGGAAAGCGCCGGCTGAAGAACACCGAAGAACACAGCTCTGGGCTCGAAAGTCCTGAGAGTGCACTCTGAGAAGAGACAACAAGGGTCAGGCGGGGAGGGGAAGCGGCGGAGGGGGAGCCTGAGGCTGGAGAAAGCCTTTACCTCTCGAGCCCGGAGCCTGCTCCCGAGCCCTGCCTGCCCTAACCGCCGCCGCTGCCGCCGGGGGCTGCCGTTACACCCCCCCCAGCCCTGCGCCTTCTCCCCGTCCGGAAGGAGCCTGCATCCCCTGCGGGTCCTCACAACCGCCCCAACGCTCCGACCCCACCGCGGGTCCCCAGAGCCCCTCCACAGCCTCGGCCGCGATCCACCGGCCCCGGCCCCGCAACGCTCCCCAGCCTCGGTCCCGCAACGCACCCCCGGGCCCGCAACGCTCCCCCGGGCCCGCAACGCTCCACAGCCTCGGTCCCGCGACGCTCCCCCGGCCCCGGGCCCGGCCCCGCGACGCTCCCCCCGGGCCCGGCCCCCGCGACGCTCCCCCGGGCCCGGCCCCGCGACGCTCCCCCGGGCCCGGCCCCGCGACGCTCCCCCGGGCCCGGCCCCGCGACGCTCCCCCGGGCCCGGCCCCGCGACGCTCCCCCGGGCCCGGCCCCGCGACGCTCCCCCGGGCCCGGCCCCGCGACGCTCCCCCGGGCCCGGCCCCGCGACGCTCCCCCGGGCCCGGCCCCGCGACGCTCCCCCGGGCCCGGCCCCGCGACGCTCCCCCGGGCCCGGCCCCGCGACGCTCCCCCCGGGCCCGGCCCCGCGACGCTCCCCCGGGCCCGGCCCCGCGACGCTCCCCCGGGCCCGGCCCCGCGACGCACCCCCGGGCCCGGCCCCGCGACGCACCCCCAGCCCCGCAACGCTCCCCCGGGCCCGGCTCCGGCTCCGCAACGCTCCACAGCCCCGGCCCCGCAAAGCACCCCCGGCCCCGGCCCCGCAACGCTCCCCCGGGCCCCGGCCCCGCAACGCTCCCCCGGGCCCCGGCCCCGCAACGCTCCACAGCCTTGGTCCCGGCCCCGCAACGCTCCCCCGGCCCCGCAACGCTCCCCCGGCCCCGGCCGCGCAACGCAACGCTCCCCCGGGCCCGGCTCCGGCTCCGCAACGCTCCACAGCCCCGGCCCCGCAACGCTCCCCCGGCCCCGCACCCAGCACTGCCCAGGGCGCTTCCACCGCCGCCTCCCGCAGCCCGCCGCAGCCCCGCAGCCCCCACAGGCTGCCCCTGACCTTGCAGGCTGTCCCGGATCCCGCAATGCTGCCTCAGCCCCGCAGCCCGCCTCAGCCCCGCGGAACCCGCAATCCTGCCTCAGCCCCGCAGTCCTCCCCTGCCCTTCCAGGCTGCCCCCGGCCCCCGCAGCCGTCCCCATCCCTCTCCCGTAGCCCTTGGGCCACCGGAGCGCCTCTTACCGCTGCTTCCACCGATGAGGGCTCAAACAGTCCCGCCGACCACGCCCCCTGCGCTCATTGGTCAATCGTCGAGCAGAGCCTCCCATTGGCTCTTCAGCAACGCGAGCCCCGCCCGCTCCCGCCCACGAGCCCCGCCCGCTGCCGGCCGCTCCGCCCGCGAGCCGCGGCCGCTCCGCGCAGTGCACCATGGGAGCTGTAGGCCGCCGGGGCCTGGCCGCCATCTTTGCCCTGAGGAGCCAGCCCCGGGCACCCCTCAGGGCCTGCAAGGGCTCCCCCGCCCCGGCCCCGGCCCCGGCCCCAGCCCCAGCGCTGCCCACACATCGCCAAGGGCTCTGCTCTCCGAGCCGGGGCACGGAGCACTCTGGGGCTCCTCTCGCTGCGCTGCCGCTCAGAGGGCCTGAAGGCTGCTGCGGGGCTGCCGAGAGAGCAGAGAAGGGCAGGAGGCAGCGCTGGGCACAAGCAGCAAACGCAGCTCCGCTCCTGCCGGCTGCCACAGTCCCTGTCCCGAGCAGAGGCTTTGCTTCAGAGGGCAGCTGGCAATCAGCTGCTTAACCCAGCCCCACGCTGGCCCCGAGCTCCTTGCCCAGCTGCTGCTCGTGGGGCAGGAGTTGCAGTAGGGAGCCAGAGAGCTGCAGGGCAGTGCTGAGAGGTTCTGCTCTTGAATCCTGCCCTGCAGGTCCTGACCTGCTGCCCTGGCTCTGCTGCAGGCACCTGGTCCCCATCCTCACTCCCAGCCTGAGGCATAGATTGCTCTGCCTGCCCTGCTGCCTGCATCAGCTCTGTGCCTGCTGCCCACCCCCGGGGGGCAAAGGGCTCTGAGGAAGGCAAAGAGGCCATTGGCACCCAGCCAGGCCCGGGGCAGAGGCCTCCCTGCAGCCCCATGTCCCCTGGGTGCCAGCTCTGGGGACCCAGAGGCTCTGGGGAGCAGAGGGCTGGTGGCACTGAGGCTGCTGGATTGCCTTTCGTGCCCAGCCAGCTCTGTGCCCTTGGGGCTGTCCTGGGCCGCTGGCAGCAGTGCCAGGCAGGGCTTCTGCCCACACAGACAGCTGCTCTGGGGCACCGAGGTACCCCACAAGTGGCACTTGGCATCCCCACCCTGCCCCCCAGGGCCAGCCCCAGGGACAGTGGCTGTGCCAGCCCCTGGGCTCAGGGCACCTCCAGCCCCACAGACTCCCTGAAGGCCCCCAGGGGGCACAGCCCTCACAGGGTAGGGGACAGTGTGGGGGCTTCGGGCTGCCCCTGAGCTGCCAAGCAGCTCCCCAGGGATTCCTCTTTGCCCAGCTCCTCCCCAGCCAGGATCCAAGCACAGAAAGTGTGGAGTCTCCTTCTCTGAAGCCTTTCCATCCCTGTCTGGATGTGTTCCTGTGGTTTGGCTGTGGTGCTTGGGGCTATGCTTGAGGGGTGACCCTTGCAGAGCAGGGTTCTGGGTTGGCCTTGGTGACCCTGAGGCTCTTTTGCAACCTGAGTGTTTCTGTGACTCTGTGACTGGCAGTGTGGAACCACAGCATCCCAGGTCTGTTGAGGGTGGAAGCAGCTCTGCTCCTTCTGATGTCATTAGAATACACAAACACAGCTCCTGGCCCACAGCTGCCCAGCTCCAAGGCAGACCATGCCTTGGGCCCAGACCCCACCTCAGGCACTCCTCCTTGGGCATGAGTGGAAGCCTTACTCTTGGGGGCAGGAGGGGTGGAAAGAGGAGGAGTTTGGACACAGGCAGGTGTGAAGCTGGTTATAACAGAGGTCTCCTTTTCAATGGGACAGGTTACAAGAAGAAGAGGAAGAAGAAGAGGCTGCCACAAGAAGGCAAAGAATACCCAGGAGGAAAGCTTTCCCCACCAGGATCCAGAGAAGATCAGAAGGAGCAGCAGGACTGCACCAGAGAGACAGCTTTGGACCCTCACAGTGGTGGTAGCCATAAACTTCTTCCTCTCTTCACTTGACCTTTCCACCTTTCTCCTCTCACTTTTCCCTACCTATTGCACACCAGCTTATGGGCAAACAGTGCCAGAGGGCACTGCCAGCAAGTCTGCTGCTGGCACCAAGCTGGGAGGAGTGGCTGACACACCAGAAGGTTGTGCTGCCATGCAGCAAGACCTGGACAGGCTGAGAGCTGGGCAGGGAGAAATTTGATGAGGTTCAACAAGGGCCAGGGGAGAGTCTTGCACCTGGGAAGGAACAACTCCATGCAGCAGTACAGGCTGGGGACTGAGCTGCTGGAGAGCAGGGAAGGGGAAAGGGACCTGGGGGTGCTGCTGGATGGGAGGTTGAGCATCAGCCAGCAATGTGCTCTGGTGGCCAAGAAGGCCAAGGGCATCCTGGGGTGGGTTAGGAGGGCTGTGGTGAGTAGGTCAAGAGAGGTTCTCCTCCCCCTCTGCTCTGCCCTGCTGAGGCCACATCTGGAATCTTGTGTCCAGTTCTGGGCCCCTCAGGTCAAGAGGGACAGGGAGCTGCTTGAGAGAGTCCAGCACAGAGCCACAAAGATGCTGCAGGCAGTGGAAGATCTTCCTTAGGAGGAGAGCCTGAGGCAGCTGAGGGCTCTGGAGCTTGCAGAGGAGGAACCTGAGGGTGAGCTCCTTGCTGTGGCTAAAGCTGTGCAGGGGGAGTGCCCAGAGGCTGGAGCCAGGCTCTGCTGGGGGATGCCCAATGGCAGCACAAGGGGCAGTGGTGGAAGCTGAGGCAGAGGAAGTGCCATGGAAAGAGGAGGAAGAATTTTTCCCCTGTGAGGGTGAGAGAAGCCTGGAGCAGGCTGCCCAGGGGGGTTGTGGAGTCTCCCTCTGTGGAGCTATTCAAGACCTGCCTGGCTGTGTTGCTGTGTGAGCTGCTCTGGGTGCTCCTGCTCTGGCAGGGGGGTTGGCCTGGATGAGCTCTGGGGGTCCCTTCCCCCCCTGGCATTCTGTGATGACACAGTGAAGGTTCACTGTTGATGGCAGTGAACCCCTGGTGTAGTCTCCTGAGTTGTTGCATTTGAGATCACTCTCACAAAGCACCACCAGTCCCCTGTCTGGACCATGACTCACATCCACAGCTCTCTGAGATACTTCCAGGGATGTGACTCTACCACCTCCCCAGGCAGCCTTCCCTATGATTCTATGATTCAAGGGCTTGCTGTGCACTCTCTCTGCCAGATTACATCTTAGGAGGACTTTCAGTGACCACAGCCCTGGCATGACACCTGCCCTTGCTCATTGCAGGCTCCACTCCCTCAGTTATGGCCCATAAGGAGTTGCTTGTGGGTGCTATTTCATTTGGAGGGGAAGCAGACATCTCTAATGAATATTTCCTTTCTTTTGGAGCTCCTGACACAAGGAGCTGGTCTGTAATTAGTTACTGGTGGTTTCCAACAATAAGTCTTGCAGCAGCAAGGAGGAGGAAGCTATGTCCTGAAGAATTTAGTAGCTAGAGGATTCCTGCAGGAGATTGACCACATCCAAGTGCCAGGTTCTGCACCTTGGCCACAGCAACCCCAGGCAGTGCTACAGGCTGGGGTCAGAGTGGCTGAGAGCAGCCAGGCAGAGAGGGACCTGGGGGTGCTGGTGCACAGCAGCTGAACATGAGCCTGCAGTGTGCCCACAGGGCCAAGAAGGCCAAGGGCATCCTGGCCTGCATCAGGAGTAGTGTGGCCAGGAGGAGCAGGGAAGTCATTGTGCCCTGTGCTCAGCACTGCTTAGGCCACACCTTGAGTCCTGTGTCCAGTTCTGGGCCCCTCAGTTTCAGAAGGACATTGAGAGACTTGAAGGTGTCCAGAGAAGGGCAATGAAGCCAGGGAGGGGTCTGGGGCACAGCCCTGGGAGGAGAGGCTGAGGGAGCTGGGGTTGCTTAGCCTGGAGAAGAGGAGGCTCAGGGGAGACCTTCTTGCTCTCTGCAACTCCCTGAAGGGAGGTTGTAGCCAGGTGGGGGTTGGTCTCTTCTCCCAGGCAAGCAGCACCAGAACAAGAGGACACAGTCTCAAGCTGTGCCAGGGGAGGTTTAGGCTGGAGGTGAGGAAGAAGTTCTTCATAGAGAGAGAGATTGGCCCTTGGGATGTGCTGCCCAGGGAGGTGGTGGAGTCCCCATCCCTGGAGGTGTTCAGGAGGGGATTGGATGTGGCACTTGGTGCCATGGTCTAGTCATGAGGTCTGTGGTGACAGGTTGGACTCAATGATCCTTGAGGTCTCTTCCAACCTTGGTGATACTGTGAGCCTGTGATACTCTGATGCTGTGATACTGTGAAGTTTCTCAATGTCCTTCTTAAACTGAGGGGCCCAGAACTGGACACAGGACTCCAGGTGTGGCCTAAGCAGTGCTGAGCACAGGGCACAATGACCTCCCTGCTCCTGCTGGCCACACTCTTCCTGATGCAGGCCAGGATGCCATTGGCCCTCTTGGCCACTTGGGCACACAGCAGACTCAGGTTCAGCTCCTGTCCACCAGTACCCCCAGGTCCCTCTCTGCCTGTCTGCACTCCAGCCACTCTGTCCCCAGCCTGTAGCTCATTAGAGAACATTTCTGGTCCCTGACAAAGCAGTAAAAGCTCTTATTACCAAAACTGCCCAGGGATTCTTTCTTTGCTCACATAGCTCTGCTTTCATTTGGGGAAACTGGAGGACAAGGTTAGTAGATTGACTTTTGTTCAGCTAAGTGCCATAAATTGGACCTGAGTGCTCCTGTATGGCTGGTTTCCATCACTGCAGACACTGAAGGCTTTTGAGGAGGCATGGGGGTGCACTAGAAGAGCATCAAGCACTCAGGTCCTAATAAATCTGGGGAAAAAGTTTTGTTTCCACCTCAGCTTCTCTGTTCTGTGGTCTGACAGTGCCTCCATCCAGGGCAACATGAAGACTTTGAAGCAGGCAGAATGTTTTAGGCTAGCTTGGGTCATTAAGCATGCATTCCAGACACCAGTGGCACGGTAGCACTTGGGGTCAACACCTGCTGATGGCATCAGGATGTTTGCATCTCCTCTGAGCCCTCCATAGTCATGGCTTAGAGACAGTGTGTTGGATTGGACGGGCTTCTTCTGGTGTTCATAGAAACACAGAATCAGCCAGGCTGGAAAAGACTTCAGAGATCATCAAGTCCAACCTGTCACCACAGGCCTCATGACTAGACCATGGCACCAAGTGCCACATCCAATCCCCTCTTGAACACCTCCAGGGATGGGGACTCCACCACCTCCCTGGGCAGCACATCCCAATGGTGAATGACTCTCTTAGTGAAGAACTTTCTCCTCACCTCCAGCCTAAACCTCCCCTGGCACAGCTTGAGACTGTGTCCTCTTGTTCTGCTGCTGGCTGCCTGGGAAAAGAGACCAACCCCCACCTGGCTACAACCTCCCTTCAGGGAGTTGGAGAGAGCAAGGAGGTCTCCCCTGAGCCTCCTCTTCTCCAGGCTAAACTACATTCTTGTAGTAAGATCCCCATTGCCCATCTATGGTGTAGGCTAGATGATGTATGCCTTCAAGGACCACAGATGAAGGTAAACCCCAGGAAAATGCTCCCTTCCCTCCTTCCTATGAACCCCCAAATGCACAAAGCCTCTTCTTAATTCTTGCTGCATTTCCTTTTCACTTGTCAGCACTTGCCAGAGGGTTTCAGACTTTCACATGAATTTACCAAACTATAGAGCAGCCACCTGCTGTCCTCCTGGGTCACACTTTGGTTGGTGAC
Organism: Melanerpes formicivorus; assembly: GCF_026170545.1. Lineage (NCBI taxonomy): Eukaryota > Metazoa > Chordata > Aves > Piciformes > Picidae > Melanerpes > Melanerpes formicivorus. The sequence continues at coordinate 263,290 of NW_027142577.1, read as the reverse complement.
TGTATGCTGGGGGTTTGCTTCCTGTGGCTTGAGGCTTGCTTCTTTGGGGCTTGGGGTTTCCTTCCTTTCGACTGGGGGTTTACAGAACCAAGGGCAAGGTCCCTGCAGCTGGCTCAGGGCAATCCCAGGCACTGCTAGAGGCTGGGCAGGGACTGGCTGGAGAGCACCCTGAAGAAAAGGCCTTGGGGGTGCTGGGGGAGGAGAAGCTCAAGAGGAGCCAGCAGGGAGCACTTGCAGCCCAGAGAGCCAAGCAGAGCCTGGGCTGCAGCAAGAGAAGTGTGGCCAGCAGGGCCAGGCAGGGGATTCTGCCCCTCTGCTCCACTCTGCTGAGACCACAGCTGCAGCTCTGGGGCCAGTGCTGGAGCCTCTGTGCCAGGAAGGCTCTGGAGGTGCTGGAAGGTGTCCAGAGAAGGGCCACGAGGAGGAGCAGAGGGCTGGAGCTGCTCTGCTGTGAGGACAGACTGAGGGAGTTGGGGTTGTGCAGGCTGGAGAGAAGGCTCTGAGGAGACCTCATTGTGGCCTTGCAGGATCTGCAGGGGGCTCCAAGAAAGCCGGGGAGGGACTTTTGAGGGTGTCAGGGAGGGATAGGACTGGGGGGGATGGAGCAGAACTAGAAGTGGGGAGATTGAGACTGGCTGTGAGGAAGAAGTTGTTGGCCATGAGGGTGGTGAGAGCCTGGCACAGGCTGCCCAGGGAGGTGGTGGAAGCCTCCTGCCTGGAGGTGTTTGCAGCCAGGCTGGATGTGGCTGTGAGCAACCTGCTGTGGTGTGAGGTGTCCCTGGCCATGGCA